>NW_007727857.1:23200-80555 GCF_000696425.1 Galeopterus variegatus | reverse complement strand
GGAATATGAGTTTGATTTCAAGGCCAGGGATATCACTCTTCTCTGTGTTGCCCTTACATAGCACAGTAGTTATTGATTAGACCTTTTCATGAATTTTTTTGCCCTATATAAGTTATTGGGGTAACCCAGAGAATTTTAAATCCAAAAGCAAGAGAAACATTGGGTGAAATGTGCACATTACCTATGCTTGGGGCATCCCAAAATATCCGTGGCTGATTTTCTGTATGTAAAAAGCAGTCTCAGAAACTTTATGACAACTTTTAAAAATTCATTTTGAGTTTGTGTGCTTGCATTAAGATCTCTACCTGCATTGACTCTAAGTCCGACTGGAGTCTCATTTACCAAGAAATAAAAAATAGCAGGAAACAGCCAGAATCAGACTGAAGAGGAAGCAAAAAGATCCTGGCATTTGATCTCCACAGTGAGAAACTTGTTAACTTAAATACTTACTGGGTCAGCATGTATTTCATTTCCAGTGTACTTACTCTTCCTTGCCATAAATGTAATGCTTCATTATACATCTTGTTCCCAGCTAGGATATTTCATTAAGTGGCCTCACAGTCTTTGGATTTTCCCTGCCTCTTAAATATACTTGACCTGTGAAGTTATTAATAATTGCAACAGTTGTGTGCTCACGTGTGCACGTGCGTGTATTGGGGCATGTGTGGGTGAAGCTGATTCTTGTACTCTGCCTTTAAGTAAGTCCAAGTGGTACAACGAGTATTGACTCACCGAAACCTGAAATCAAATAGCTGAACCAAAGCATAAGCTTCTTCTGCTCCCTATAGCTATCTGGGGCAGCAATTCATTAGAAATTGGCATAGTCAAGGAAACAGCTCTTTTCTCTGTGTAATTCACATAATCACTTAGACCAGTTCAGATATTGTTTCAGCAAGAGAAATTTGAAGACATTTAATATCTCCATGGGAGATGAATGGGGCTGCTCATCAAAAATGTCCTTGGTCTTTGGAAAACCCTGACCCTTCAGTAAATGGCTTCTTTTGGTATGACTTGCAGACTCTTTGAATAATGTAGTGCTGTAGGACTCTGAAGTCGGGTTGCCTTGCTGTTGTTAACTGTGACCTGTGATTTCTAAGCCTAATATGTAAGAGATTGGAATAAAGTTTGATATGGTGCCTCATTTGCAATTAAGCAGTTTGGTAATAAAGTTAATTGAAATTGCCAAATAACATGTGCCCTTCTGGTGCAAGCTGGAAAATTTCCAGCCTAGTTTGCAAAACTACATTGCAACAAAAAAGCAATTGTCACACCAGTCTGTTAAAACTGTTCAGGAGACTCATGGATTTGCGAGAAAAGGACCTGGAATTTTCTTTTTCATCAATGTTTGCTTGCTTTTTGTGGGGGTGAGGCATTTTAGAATCTTTTAACTCAGTGTTGTAATAAAAGTTGCTTTTATAAGTAAAGATACGAAGATATCCTTATCTGAAGTAGTATTTAGACTCTCAGAGTCCTTAAGCATATCTGTTTGCTGGGGCTGGGAGCTCACAGACCTTGGGGTTTCTTTTCGAGCTTTCAGTTTGTTCCAAGGCGAGAGCTTGTCTATTGTGATGGGAAGTAAGGACACCAGGTGGCACCGCAGAACTTTGTCCTCTGCGCTAAGGGAGGAGCTGTGAGTTGAGCCGAGCCTGGCAGCACACCAGTAAATCAAGAAGCAGACCAAGGATCAAGAGCTGTTAAATAGTCACCGCAGTGATGGTGGTGATAAAAAGAAAGGCCAAGCGGCCCCCCCCCCCCCCGCTTTACCTCTTCAGCTCTTCCTGCAGCACACAAGATAGAAACTCACTTCATAAGCTCTAAACATTCACATATTCCTTTGAAAGATATTTATTGAACTAGGGACCAGATACCGTTCCATACAGTTGGGGATGGAGTGATAGGAGAGACCTTCGAATAGAGACAGTAACAAGTAAACAGTGACAATAAACAGTAAGTAAACAAATACGGTAATTTTAGAAAGTGATAGTGTGTATGAAAACAAAGAAACTGAACTGTGGGAATAATGTGTGACAAAAAAGGGTCACTTTAGGTCTGCAGATGGCCTGGATCCCTGGATGGCTTCTCTGAAGCAGTGACCTTTGAGGAGAGTACTAGGTGATGAGAAGAAGCCACCCACACATAGATCTGTAGGCGGAGTGTTCCTGGCAGACAGAGCAGCCATCAGAAATGCCCAGCCTTGCTGGAGCATGTGGACCAGAGAAAGAGCAGTAGGAAAGGAAATGAAAGAGTTAGGCAGGGTCGGATCAAGGCGAGCTTGCTGGGACACCGAAATGAGTTAGTATTTCATTTAAACTGTATTGGGAAGCCCTAGGGACATGTTGCCAGGGGACCATATACTCTGATTTATGTTGTAGAAAGATGTCTCTGGCCTCTGTGTGGATAATAGATTAAAGGGGATAAAGAATAAAGCAAAGAGATCAGTTTTTAGGCTCCTGTGGTTATCTAGGCTAGAAAAGGCAGTGGCAGTAGAGATGGACTTGGATGGATTCAGTATGCATTTTGGAGATATATGTGATGGGAGAGAGAAAGAAGACTCAAGAAGGGCCTAGGGTTCCAGGGGGTTGGTGTCCTGTAAAGATAAAAGTCAGGATATTCTCTTGGATCTCTTTCTGTGCCTAAACTTACATTGCTAAAAATAAACAGGATAAGAATCAACCTGAAAGTCAGTAAGGCTGAAGAAAAGGGTCCTGGCATGTATTTTTTAACCTAGAATCTTCTCAGCACCAATTACAGTGATAGGTTTCCCTTTGGGACCAGTGACCTTCAAACAAGAGCCTGCACAGCATCCTGTTTTTCCAACCCAGAAAAGGAATCCTTATCAGTTTTTTCTTTCAGTGAGCTATTTTGAGCTATTGTTTTATAATCTCCTCCTATACATCCTATGCAGTTAAAAGTCAAATTTTCAAAGTTGAAGGAACTGCCACGGAGCTTCCAGTACACCATAGTCTCACCTGTTCTGGGGAGACCTCTGTGAATTAACTGTTGATAAGAGGAAGGGGTAACGGGGCCAACCCTTAAGCATTTTCATAAAAAGCAATGTAAATTTGAAATATAGGTAGTAGAAACATCAAGCTGTCAGGCTGGTGGTTAAAGGGTCTTCCTCAGAGGTAGAAGCATTTTTAGACCATGGCAAAGAACCTACTCTTAAACACCATAATTACGATTTCCAACTCACAGAGACAGAGAGCTTTCCTAGAACCATATGAGAAACTGGCTTAATTCTACCCTTAAAAAGTAGATCTTGGTTGGAATATTCCCTGAAGAAAAAAGATCAGCCTTATGGTATATCATGACAAATTAGTGGTCTTTTTAAGTTGTCAGTTCCTGTTCTTTCCCCTTCTGGACAGAAGATACCATAACTCATTCTACTTCTGACTCACTCCATCTTTCCCTACCCCTAATTAAAAAAAATAAGTAAACCTCGTTATCAGGTAGAGTCAGGAAACATTTGCAAGCTAGAAAAAGTTCCTACCCTCTCTTGAAACTGTATTTGATAAGGCTTGGTGGCCGGACCAGTCTGTTAGTTGTGTTGCTTTACAGACTTGCTTCATTGCCCCAAATCAGAGACTGATCTTGTTAATACTTTCAGCATGTATGGCCTTGAATGGTCGATGATTTAGGTAAGAAATTGACTATGCATAGACTATCATGCTATCTTCCCCAAGACAGTAGAAAAGAAACTGTCTTCCCCAATTCATGTCACAATTGTGGGTCCCGGATACCTTGGCCTGTTGACCTATCAGTTGTTCATGGATTCTATGAAGCTGTATGAAAAGTTTTCTGTGAAGGAATTTTGTATGTCTGAACAACTATAGTTGTAATGTCTTTGTAGTGGGCTGTACTCCAAAATAGTTTAAGCACCTTTGAATGAGACTGTACAGTTTGGTATTTAAAAGCACTGGCTTGGCATTAGAGCAGGTCTCCTCAGCTTCTCACCTGACCGTGTGACCTTGGTCATGTAACTTAATCATGAGCGTCTCAGGTTTCTCATCTGTAAAATAGGCAGTATATCAGAGAGCAGTTATGAAGACTAAGTGTGTGTCAAAGGCAAGCTCTCAATACTTGTTAGAGATTTTTGCACCCTTGCTTTTGAAGACCAGTTTATTTTAGAAATGAGAAGAAAAGCCCAACCCTTCCAGGTATACTTCACATGTTTTTGAGAGTCAACAACAATAGGACCATTTTTGTCATTTCAATGACACCTCTTCTGAAGTGACCATTTATTTCTCAGGAATTACATGAAGACAATCCATCCATCTTACCTAGATCTTTGAGCAGCCCAAGGTATTAATGACTTTGGGTCTCTCCTCACCTGTGCCAGTTCAAGGCTTATAACTTTGAGGTGAAAGGCTCCGTAAACCATTAGCAATCACCAGTTTTTCAAGCCGTTTATTTCTCCTAGGGACATATTTATTAGGCTATATGTACTGTGTAATTGAAGCAGACTTCTCTGTAGCTGTAAAACCTGTACAACTATATTCTTAATCTTCTTCACAAAATGCCAGCTGACACAGCACTGGAAGCTACTTATTCCAGACATCTGAAGTTTGGCCATCCCTCTGAATTCTGATAGCCACAATATTTCGTAATAATCATTATTAGGTCCCCAAAGAAATGAATGTCTTCATCTTTTTGGAGACATTGGGTCTGATGTTCCTGTTCTTGGCAGCTGGTACCATATTTGCATTGAAAAAATTATACCGCAGAGTTGATGATGGTATTTGGCCAGGGGAAGGAGAAAAAAATCAAATACTAGGATCACTTTTTTTCATTTTGTTTTATGGATTCAGTTTTGTGATATATAGTGTTTGTAAGGTTCTTCAGTGAAAATGTACTGTGATTTTAAACTTGGCCTTGAGTTTATGCTGGCACACTGATTTAGCTTTTAAGAAAAAACCAACTTAAAGTCATCATTGTTATTGAATCAAGCATCAGTCATTGCATGTTGTTCCCACCCCACTCTCCTACTCCATCCTTCAATGTCCAGCCCGTCCCTTCTTCCCCTTTCCTCATATTGGATTATATTTCTTTTCTCTGTACTCCTGAGAGCAATAGTGCTTCCTTCTGTCATGGCACTTAGCACCCACCACTCTGAATTAGAACTGTTGCTTTCCTTCTTTCTCTTTTAAAACAAAGCATATACTCCTCCAGGGTAGGGGCCATGTCTGATTTACCTTTGTCTCTTCAGTAATGCTTTGCTAGGCATATGGCAGAGCTCAATAACTCTTGCATGAATGGATGGTCATATGGCTCGTTCCTACTCATGATTCAGGTCTTAGCTCAATACAGTCTCTTCGAGAAAGAATTGCCTGATCACTCAGTATAAAGTAGTTGTGTGTCCCAACACAGCCTGTTGCACTATCCTGCTTCATTTCATCACAGAAGCTGTCACCCTCTGAGGTTATTTGCTAAATTGTTTATTCTTTTTCCTGCAGAATGTGAGCACTGTGAAAGCAGGACCTTGTCAGTCTTGTTCATTGCTTTATTTCATGCCACTTCCTGGCATGTAATAGGCCCTCAGCACAGTTTGTTTAAATGAGTGCGTGAATGTTTCCTATTTTTCTTCCTGCCCTCGGTGGAAAAAGTTAAAGCTAACTATACCTTCCATTTTCAGTTTTTTGGACTGTCCTTAGTATTTTATTGGTATGGGAAGAGCAGTTTAAGTTTATTTTATGGCTTATATATTCTATAGTAAACAAAGAAAACACACAAAAAGCTAGTTGGCAGAGAATGGTGGAGATGGCTTTTTTTTCCCCTTCATTGTGTAGAGCCCCTGGTTTGCAATCAATCATCAATTCTGATTGGCTGAGGACACTACAGATTATTCTCTCTTATCTTTCCTGCACCCCTCCATGTCTGTATCTCAGTGATCTCCTAGTGGTTTGATTCGTCATCATGCTACCCCCCACAAATAAAAGCATCGCCTAGTAGGCACATTATTTTTTCATGCAGCAGCATTTTTGCTGATAACTGTTAGTGTTCTGGTGTGTTCTTTAATGCAGTTTCTCTCCTCATAAGTTTTTTTAGATGCGTCCTTTAGATCTTCCCAAGAAAGGAGAAGCAAGCAGTGAGATTTTTCCTTTTCTGCTTGATCCTTCTCATTGTCCTCTCTATTTGCAGATACAGTATTTTCTATATGCTGCCCTTATTGAAGGTAAAATCTTAGCTGACCCGAACCTCACCCTAGGAATTGCTTCTAACACCATAGCCATATGCTTGGATAAGGATGATTTATCCTGAGGACTGTAGGCCCTATTAGAATGGGCTTCTCAGGGTCACTGGCTAAGGTTTCAGACAGTCTCTGAAATTTTATGCAAAATTGTGTGTTTCCATGCAGCTTTGCTTGAGAGAGCCTCTAACAGCTTTTTATTCCATTTTCAATCAAGGCCATGACCTAGTGATTTAGCAGCATAGATACTTGAGTAAAAATGGCAGTCATTGAGCCAAGAGAGAGCTAGAACAAACTGGTTGTTTTTAATCTAACACTGCTGTAAGTGCATACCATTGTCCAAGCACACTAAATATTGGCTGCTATGTTTAATAATGCTTTGCTGTTTATAATTATAGCTGTATTACATGTAAAACCTAGAACACTTGGAAAATACTTAGGATAACAGTATGAATTACCTGTTTATCCTAATATTCAGAAACAATATTTTAATGCATTTCCTTTAGTCTTTGGATGTGTGTGTATATATATGTACTTTTTAACAATGAATTTATATTTTCTATTTATACTTTTTACCCTGCTTTTTATGTCTAATTTCATTACTGTTTTACCACATCAGTAAATATTCTTCATTGTTCTCATTTTAAATGGATTCATAATTTTTTATCTTATTGATGTAACAGTTCTCTCTGTTCTCGGAAATTCAGATTGTTTCCCATTTTTATCTTCTTTAAATATTGCTGTGTCGAACATCTTTTTATATGAATCTTTGCAAGACTCTGAATGTTTCCTTAGTACAGACTTTAAGGATGAGTTTACTGAGTTAAAGTTAGCTGTAATTTTAAGGCCCCCCATTTAGGATTACTCATTGATAGATTTTAGAATAACAGTGAAGGCTAGTGGAGCCTGTGATGAAAATGTACTCAGGAGTACTCTTATCCTTTATGGTATCTAAGACTAGTCTCATGATCATCCCTTTTCAGTGGCTGTCAGTGTTCCTGCCCTCCTCTCAGTGTATGAGGGTTCTTCAAAAAGTTCATGGAAAAATTGGTATTATCTTTCCTTTCTGTTTTTTCCACGAACTTTCCGAAGTTCCCTGCACCTTGCACATTGTATTACCTGATTCATCTCCAGTAGTTTTTAGTGCAACATTTTGCTTAGCAAAACTCTGAAGAATCCCATGTGTTCAATGACACGTGGATTAGTGACACAGCATTTGTTGGAATGCTTAGGAGGAAAACAAAATATTTCCATTAAAATGCTCACATCTAGAGAACAAGTGTAAAGGGGAATTAATTCCATACTGAAAAACATTTAAGTCAATGACATAGTGCATTAGTATCATTTGTGGATCCACTTTGTATGTGGCAGTGCTAAGATTCACCTTTTCAAAGCCTTTGCATAATTTTTTTGATCCTTTCCGTTAGTGAGCTTGGTTGGCATCCTCAATTCCTTTAAATCCAGGGAAAATTAGGTCCAAAGAAGTCCACTCTCTTTCCCAGCAAATCAGGTTTTGTTCATCTCAGTGCTTGGCTTCTGTTTGGCTCCTCTGATAGCCCAGCTGAGCTATCCTACTTATTTTCATTTAGTCAGTAGACAGCACAAGTCTCCACCTAAATGGGGTGCTTAAAAAACTATATGTATGCATTCATTTGGGGGGAAAAATAAGCAATTCTTGGAGGATATAGAGGTCAGTGATGCCTCTAGAGATTTTAAAGTGCAATAAAATGTTCTGAAATTGCTGCATTTGTCTTACTTAAAAAGGCAGTATAGACTTTTGTGTATTCTGGTATCTGTGTGTCTATGTGTATGTGTGTTTATATATAAATAAAGCTTTTTTTTAAATTGTAGGGGATACTAAGATAGGTAATAAAGCCGCCCATTATCCCAAGAGGCCCCCCACCCCCCAAAAAAATGCAGTTTTGGTATATAACGTTTAGTCTTTGTTTCCAAATGCATATGTATTCTTGCTTTACTTTATTCACACAAATTATCTGGGCACAACTGTTATAAAATTTTACCAAGAATAACATTCTGCCATTCAGTTATATTGGAACATGTTCAGTAGCATAATTTATGGCCTCGATATCTGAAGGGAAACAGATTCCCCCTCCTCATCTTAACTGTTCAGGTCCCAGTCACTAGCAGAGAATTGCCATTTGTTTTTTCCAAGGGACACCTTTTTCGTAGGGAAGTTCAGAAATTCGGGTCCCAAGCTTTTCTCACTTCTGTAGATTGCACTGAGAATCACACTTTGAACATATGCTTTCCTGTAAAAGTTTCCTGGGGTCTCTTAGAAGTAGCATTTGCTGCCCTCTAGGCTCTGAGAGCAGATGGTCTATCCATGACCTCTTTCTTCTGCTTCTTCTGGAAGCTCTCCTTCCTTACCCTATGTGGACCAGATGAGCTCGTTAAGGCAGGTGCCATTTCTGCCCATATGCTTCATATGTAATATGTGACATGACTTATAGACCACAAACTTCCTGCTGCCACGGGGTACACAAAGGGTGCATTTGTCTAAGGAAAGGCACTTACATGCCATGAAGTGTGGCATAATGCTGCCTCCCATGGTTCAGCCACCACTGACAGCCTATATCCTCTGATTTTTAGGTCTTGGGGAATTCTGCTGTTTCAAACCAGTGACCTTTTGAGTGTTTTCCACTAGGTCTCCCAGCTGTTTTCAATCCATCCAAGTAGTTTTAGCTAAAATAAATTATAAATTGTAATAAGGAGGTTTGTTCCAGCATTCATATTTATCAGATTTTAAGATTTAATGACCATATGGGCCTAAAACAAATCTTTGACTTTTTTTTTTTTTTTTAAAGCAATCAAGTGGAGTCTCTTGGTTTTGACTATTTAAATATTAACTTGTGGTCATAACCCACTTTTGGCTGCTGTAAAGGGTGTAGCTTTCTAAAACAAAGGTTTTCAGCAACTAGCTAGCAAAGAGGATCAAATGCCTCTTTAAATTAAAAAAGATTTGCATATTTGTTGTAAATTACAGCTTGTTGTATCAATTGAGCTGGGACCTTTTGACTGGAGTGTTCCATGGACTGCTTCCTTGGAGGAAACAGACTTTAATTGGTTGATTACGCCAACATCCTTCAGACTGGCTGATTTTGTACAGTTAACAGTGGAAAGGCCATTAATTAATTGGTATTTATTTGTAAATTAATATTTTATTGCCTCAGTGAGATGTGAATATGGTGTTCTTGAAAAAGTATTCTAAATAAGGCTAACGTCTCCTTAAACTAGTCCATCTGATCCCTGCCCCACCAGAAGTATCCCCTTTGTCAGTTTGGTGTGGACATTCATGGAAGGCAAAAGCTGTGCCTGTGTTTGGGTGTTTAACAATTGTCTTCTGCTGTATTTGGCAGCATGCTGTTATCGCTCAACATTATGTTTGGAGACCATCCATGTGTTTATCTGTAGAGGTAGCTCATTGCTTCTCACCTCTGCAGGCTGCTTTATAGGTTGGCTCTCCCACAGTATTTTTAGAACTTCCAGTTGTTTGCAGTTTTTCTTTATACCAACAATACTGCAATGAACATCCTGGTGAATGTACCTTTGAACATGTGTTCGAGTGTTTCTCTGTGACAGAAAATGAAAAATGTCCTTTATTTTAGATATGAAGATCTTAAGAGATGGAGAATTTAAGACCAGCCAAAGTCTTATAAATGATTAGCACAGTATGGATTGAAACTGTTTTCCCTGACTCCACCTATCTAGTTAGAAATTCTTTACAAATTTTTGTAGAGGGTCATTGGGATCCTGGATAGAGTCAAGTGCAATAAAAATAACTGTGGTGGAATCTTGCTTATTCCAATTAACTAAGAGGGTCAGTCTGAATTAGGAGAAAATATGAATTTAAAGATGTAATGTTGTATAAATTTGAAGTGTCTACAGTGACTCACACTAATATCACATAATAAAATTCCTTCAGGGAATCATATTAATGAAGCAATAATAAAAGCACCTAATCATCATTACTGAGAATAAAGACATATTGAAATTGTTCCACGTTTATTCTTATCTATAGGTAAAATATTTCTCCCACAATCTTTTTTATATTTTAATATGCTTATTAGCAAATGATTTTTCCCTAGTTAGAGCAAGATAACCATAACCATTTCCTTTCTGAATAATGTAAATTAGCCCAAGGGAGGTGAAAGGGGTGGACATTTGAGTAATTACTCTGCCAAGTAGGAGGTTTTTAAGCATTTTCTCTTATTTAATTATCTTAACAGTCTTATGAAGTGAGTCTTATTATTTCCATCACATAAGTGGAGAAACTGAGGCATAGAGGGCTCTCAAATGACTTGCTGAAGGGTACCTCTGAGTTTGCCTGTCTTGAAAGAGTAATACCCTTTCAAATATATCATAGTTTCCTTAAATATGGTCCTCAGACCCCCTGGGTCAGAATCTCCCGGAATATTTCTTAATACTGCAGATTCCTGGGCCCCTGAACACAGGGCGCAGGATTCTGCATTTTTAACAAGCTACCAAATGTTCCTTATGCACTTTAGTCTGTGAGCCAGTCTGCCAGACCGCAGTGACCTCATTTTGGTGGTGCAAGGAGCCGTGCCCAGAGAGTGCCCCATGCCTCTTAGGACAAGTAATTCTCTTCATGCATCACTCGCAGGGACATGTTAGCCATGCTGGGCGGCTTACTCCTTTCCCACTTTCCTGGCCTCACTTTACTTGCACTGAACTTAGCATGGCTCACAGTTTGACAAGTCATTTCCGAGAGTTGAAATCATCATGCTACATAGGAATCACTTTTTAAAAAAAAGGTTGAAATTTCCAGTGTAAAACATCAGATCCCAAATACATCTTTTGTGTTTTAGAAATATGGAATCTGCATTTTGCATTCCAATTCTAACCCCTGTTCATATAAAAAAATAAAAAGAGGCGTCAGCTTGCAGAAATGACTGCCTTTAAAACACCAATATGTGCTTTATTTTCCTTTCTAGCCCCCCTTTCCCACACTCCCCTGGTGGTAGATTTCCTATACATCTGCCCCTAATCATTGATGACTTTCCTAGAAGTGAGATGTGACCGGTCCTTTCCAGCTGCAGCCCTCCCACTAAGGACAGGGTTTTGGGGGAGTCAGCTAGGCTCAGTGACCACCTTTGTCTCCTTTGCCTTTTTCTCTATTATTATCTTTTTTTCTCAGCTCTGTGAAATTTTCTTTTTCATTCCCAAATGATATGCGCTCCCCTCAAGGGGCTAGTCCAAGCTCCAGTCCTTTCCAACAAGTTAAGTAGGAGGTTTTCCAGATGGCTGATAGGCATTGAGACAGCAGTGATCCAGGGGGGATCCTAGACCAACTTGGATTTGTGTTCATATATTATCTTGTTGTGCTGGCAAAAGAGCATCCGTTTTTGTTTTGGTGTTGAGCTCATCCAAATTAAGAAGGCATTTCCTCTCCTAAAAGGCAGAAAAAAAAAAAGAAAGAAAAGACAAAACAGGAAAAAAAATGTTAATTTTAACCATGTACTCCTTTGAAACTAAATATATACCCCTTCCTGTGTTCTGATTGGTCCGCTTGAATTGACAAGTGGATCGTGTGGAAAGGAAATATCCTGGACTTAATTGTAAGTTAAGTCTCTCTTCATCCAGAAGAGCATTTGAGATTCTGTCCAAGTGTTCAATTTCCCAGGCCGCTGAGGTCTGTGAATTTCTTTTCCCAGCCTCCAGGCTGCTGCAGTACAAGTCAGCATAGCTAATGCAGATAGATCTCCTGCCTCTCGCTCTTCTCCTCCCTCTGCTTTGATTCGATATGAACAGCCTGGTAACTCCGATGCTGGGGAGAAATCTGACATAACTCTGCAGATGGCTAGGTTGCCATGAAACACCTGGGGATTGTTCTTTAAGGAAAAGGTAACATTTATATGCTAATGATTTCTCCCCCCCTCCCCTCCTTGTTGCATTTTTTCCAGGGCTGCCAGTTCCCAAGAAGAGCCCAAAGTCGGTAAGGACTTGTCAGTTACTTGGTGCTTGTTTGGGGGGTGGGGAGGGTGGCTGGTGGTGGGAGGGTATGCTGTCTGGCTTCACTTTACTAAATGTGTTTTAGAGTGGATGGGGGAGACGAGAACTGGGGCTCATTTTACTGAGTTCTGGGGATCTGTTTGGTATAGAAGGTATTTGGGCTGTCTTTAACTGTGATTTGTGGGCAGGCTGCAGGAGCCAGGATAAAGAATGCATGTTTGCAATCTTATCTATACAAATACATCAGAACTCCTTCAAATGGATGAGTTTCTTAGCTGTTTTAACTTAATACAAATGCTATTGTTTCCTTTGGAAGGAGCGGGGTGGGGGGAAAGCTCCACCTGCTCCCCGAGTAGCCTTGCTCTCAACTGGTGTTCCCAGCGGTTCACATGGCTACTCATTCTCTCCCTGAGCTTTCTTATGCACTGGATGATGAATTATTTACAAAATAAAAAGCCTGTAGGTTTAAATAAGAACTGCTTTGCCCTGTATATGTCCATGCTCAAATGGAACAATGTGCATTGCCCCAGCACTGAGAAAAAGACATTTCCTTGCTGTGGAAATGTCCTTTGTTGTTTTGCTAGCTTTAGCAGCATTATGCTGCAAGTATAGGATTCTTAAAAAAAAAAAAAATCAATGTTTTGCTGTCCTTTCTAATCTGCTTTCCCTGAAGATGCATTAACCTAGTTGACATGTTAGCTAATAGCTTAGAGGCTGTAGTGTTTTGCTTGGTGGTATGGGCTTTGGCTCCTGGGGTGCTAACAACAAATTAAAATGCTATTTAAAAACTCAAAAGTCTGGAACTCCCATGCCTGTGAAATTGATCTGGGTAAAAGGGGCTTCCCAACTCATTAATATTAGGGTAAAGATGGGTGCCTTCATGTGGCTTAAAAGATTTGGGGGAGGGAAAATTTGCAGCTTTCTGACACTCTGGAAAGGAGAATCTTTAAAACTTTGCAGTTCATGGTGCTGCAGCTGAATTCTTTCCACCTGTCTCCAAACCTGGCAGCACGAGGCAGAAGTTTATTAAGGAGATGAGAGAGGGAGCTTCCTGCATTCTTAAGCCCTACTTCTAAGTTCTCCAAAGAGAAAAACCTGCAATAATTGATGTGATTCCAATGGCATAGCACCGTCGTGATTGGAACATTGACTTCAGGGCTGCTTCCCTTGTCAGTTTGTGTTAATGTCCAGGCAGAAAAGTGCTGGTTGGTGCCCACATTGGAACCATAGAGATGCCAAAGCGTGTGTATGTGTGCATGTGTGTCTTCCTATCCCTGGGTTGTAGTCAGAAACCCATTTAGCCTTCAGAAAACTGGTAGCAAATCTCACAGATATGTATCATAAGCTCGAGTTAGTGTTAGCCATCCTTTTTTCTCCCGCACCCCCAGCCATGCTATGTTGATGCATGGGCATATTTTACACACCCCACATGGAATGGAATCCTGACATGGAGCATATTGAGTGAGACATAGCAGATTTGAGCAGGTAGCATGACATCAGGTAGCAGGATGTTCTTTTCTGTTTTGTATTCCATTTACGTTTACTGTGCGAAAAGGTTTTTTGTAATTCATTTGCATCTCTTCTTCCCCAAAGTGTTTTGGAATTACCTGGTGAACTCAAAGGGTATTAAACAGGTATAGAGCCTGCATTCACCAAATCAGTTAAAAGAATTCCCTGTGACAGTTTTTTTTTTTTTTTTTTTTGGTAGAAGCCATGTCATTAGCAAGCAGCAAAGCAATTACTCGGACTGCATTCTTAGGGAAAAAGCTCTCTTAACTGCTTTGCCCAGTCTGCTGGCACTTAATTACCACAAGCTTAAGAGAGAGGTATGTTGCTGGGTTAGAAAAGAACAAGTCCCCAGCTTGGAGCTTGTCTTTACTCGATTTCTGTGCCAGGGCAGGGATGATGGTTTTCACAGCATTGCTGGTACACTCTAGCAGCTGCTGTGCAAAATTTGGGGGCTATCAGCCAAGGTCTGCTGTTGGCAATAGAGCGTTGCTAACATCTGTGATCAGTGGGAGCTCTGTACAGGTGGGTTGAGAGCTGTTTCCCTTTCCCAGTTTGAATTTTGATGATGTCCTGCCAGAGAGACAGATGATTATGGGATTTTTCTGGTGGGGTCAGAGTGAATCCATAGGGAAGCTGGATGTCCTGGTACCCAAAAGCCATTCAGGTAATGACAGATAGAGTCAATTTATGCAGGCTGTATAATTAAAAGCACACTGTGTCTGAGATGTGATTCACTTAGATTTACCAGTAGCTCTGTGAATATAGTATCTTAACCCTGGACTGTGTTTTTTGCCACGTGTCTGACAACCAGCACAGTAACAGATCCCATCAAAGCTTCTACAAGCTATGAGGGAAAGCAATGACAGTAGGAGGGAAGAAGGAATAAGGTTGCTGGAGTGAGTCTCCTCATGTCTCACCTCCCAAAGCAACTCATGTGCGCGACCCTCAGAAGCCCGGCGAGATAGACTTTGCCATCGGATTACATTCCTTTAAAACATTCAGTGTGAACCAAAATCCATTTTCATAGCCAATCAATGCTTTTCTTTTCCTCTCCATGAACTCCTCTCCCCTGCCTTTTCAGTAGAAATTGTTTGACTTAGACCCACAAATGATCAAAGAAAGACAGAACTAAGGACCATCCTCTGCTTTGGCTTGGATTTGAGTCTCTGATTTTCACACAACCTTTAATGACATTGGTCTAATACCTCATCAGCACTTGGAGTTTTTCCTGTTGTCCATGTAAATCGCTGCAGTGGCCTTTGGTCTTGGCAGATAAGTGAACTGTAAATAATTTTGCTTTAAAATTGATCGATTTGTCATTTTTAAGCCACATGAATTCTTTTCATCATTTAAGCTCCTAAGTGCTGTCTGTACTCATTTGCTCTTCCGAGCAAATACTTTCAGTTCAAAATCATCCTGTGAAATACTGATGAGTTGATCCCCCCCACCCATTTCCATTTATAAAAACCATTGCATCTTCCCGATTTCCCTGGCCTGACAGTAGTAAGGGAATTATTCATTTCAGGGAGGTTGGTACGGTTTTATTTTAAAAGGTCTTGTGATACAAGTTTATGAGCATTGTGTGGCCAAGGACCTTTATGGGGTTTTTAAAATTGAGCCCATTTTCTTCTTCGTAGTTGGCTGTGATTTGGGACTCAGAAATAAAGTTCTTCAAAAATATCAGCACAGTGACAATAATTAGCATTGGAAATATCCATCTCAATGGATCCTTCCAACTGACTTGGGTGGAGACTTCCCCCTGCCCCCTATTCAGTCTGTCAGCAATGCCTATTGAGTCTGGCACCAAATGTCTTTTGAACTCACTGACTGATCCTTTCCTTCGTCACTGCTACCGTGGTTTAAACCACCGCAGGTCCCTCACATGAACTGCAGCAATAGCCTCTGATTGGCCTCTCTGCTTTCACTCCTTTCCCCACCAATTCAACAGTCCAAACTTTCTGGAAATATGTTGGCTCTGGCACATCCATACTTTAAATTCATCAATGGATTCCTCCTCTTGAACTAAGAATGAAACCCAGACTTCTTACAGTAGCTCACAGGGCTCTTGCATTATTTGGCCTCCAAGTCCATCTCAGGCTACCTCACTCCCTTGCTGTGCCACACTGGCCTTTCTGTTCAGACAGTCCAAGCTCATTTTTGCCTGGGGAACTTAGCACATGCTGTTTCCATTAATGGAATGATCTTCCAGAGGCCTCTCTTTACCACCCATCCGAAGGATATTGCACCATGTTGTAATCAATATAATATGAATATTTGATTACACACACCTTAGATATTCACTCAGGTATATATTCTAAAAGCTCATCTCTTTCTTACTTATACATTGTGTACCTCAATATCTGGCATACAGTAGGTGATCATTATGTATTTATTGGATGAGTGAATATATGTATTGCAGGTAGTTACTTAGGAGGGCCTCGTCTGGAGATTCTGTCATTGGGGTACTAGGTGCTTTCATCCATCCATGTTCTTAGTTTGCATACAGTTTCTTCAACAGACTTGAAAGTGTATCTTTAACTACAGTTACTTGTCTTTGGGTGTCTCACCTAGAAAAATGAAGTGAAAGACGGTCACATTAGATGCAAATCTGATCTCCATCCATGTTCTTAGTTTGCATACAGTTTCTTCAACAGACTTGAAAGTGTATCTTTAACTATAGTTACTTGTCTTTGGGTGTCTCACCTAGAAAAATGAAGTGAAAGACGGTCACATTAGATGCAAATCTGATCTAGTGCTATAACTAGTTCAGAAGTGAGTTTATTCTCATGCCTCAAGTCTTCTGGGATGTAATCCAGCCTGCTGAAAAGGCATACAAGTTGACTTTAATTTGGGAGCTATATAAACATGGCTTTTCTCCTGGACAAGTCTGGGCTCTAACCAGATAAAGGACAACATCATAGCTAATTAGCATGCCCACAGAAAATAAAAAGGCTTATTTTGAACTTTTCCAAACACAAACAGAGAAGAGCTTCAAAAAACCCAGAGTGCCAACAAGATAGTAAATGCAGAATGTGTCTTCAAATTAAGGAGCTTTCATAACTGAACTTGAAAAGGAGCAGAGAGTGAGGTTAAATATTATCAGGGGGAAAATTGAAAAAGCTTCCAGATTATTATGTACTTGACCCATTAATATTCCATTTATATATGACAGTTAGTGATAGTTTAGTGGTGGCACAGTTTTTAAAGCACATTCTCTGGATGCTCCTTTACTTTTATTTCCCAAATCAAGGGACAAAGTTTAGATGGCATTTAAAAGGAACTCAGAGGTACAGTTTGACTGAAGGCAGTTTTGCAAACTCATTCCAGATTATGTCTGTCATTTTGTGTAAAATTGGACCTACGTGAGTCATGTACTGGGGAGGTGAGAAAGGGTGTTAAAATTTAAAAAATGACCCAAGCATTTCCAGTAGTCTTTATTTGCATCCTCTGTTTATGGCAAAGTTGTCTCTCCAGTTAAACCTAAGAGATCTAGATCCTCTGTGTCAGAGATTTGTTATACTGGGACAGATATCATAGGGTCTTAGAAACCCATCATGTGACATGCCCAGTCAGTATGTATGCATGTGTGGAGAAAGGACAAGCACTTCTGTCAGACTCTCTCAGTGTGGCAGAGTTGCCAGAAAATTGTTTTTCTCTAGTTCAGGGAGAGGGATCAAGAGGAAGAGGTTCAAGTTAGGTTTCAAGGGACAATGGCACAAGAAGACTGTGGGACAGTGACTGCAAAGTAACCCCATAAAAGCAGGAGCAGCATGTGTTTCCCTCAGGTCATCCTGCAGCATGTGGGAAGAAGTAATCTCAACACAAAGACTAGAGCTTCTAGGGCTAGAGACTTATTTCAACTGTGAAGTTAGTATTGATGGACCAACTCTACAATCTGGCATCTGCTATTCATTTGAGGAACCAAGAGAGGATGGGCATTTGAAGGCAGGCATGCAACTCTCAGAGTTAACTCAGAGGTCCTGTATTGATAAGTTATTTGCTTTTTCATTTAAAATATTTTCACCCGGCCCAAAGGTAAACAAAAACGAAACACTACTAAAATGTAAAAAAGTAGAAAGTAACTGTCTCCGTTAATTCTGTTTACCACAGTTCATTTCAAGATGAAATAACTTTAAATTTTATCTTGATTATGAAAAGTATTCTCCATGCATTATAAAAATAAAAGGTAGATTTTTTTTTGTATTTTTTGTATTTTCCTATGTATTTGAGTGCGTTCATACCAAAAAGACCCTTATAAAGACCACACTGAAGAGAAAAACAAATTTCCATGCACATGCAAAAGAAAATGAGTACTGTGTCTATCCTTAACATTTTCTGACTCTGGAAATCTTCAGCTTGTCTCCCAAGGAAGCTGGGGGGGCAGGTATTGCTTTTCTGCAACAGAACTCGGATACTTGGCCCTATTCGTTGTTGGACGTTGGCAGAACTGGGTTCTGTTTCAAGTCTTTGGAATGCTAATCCATCCAGGTCTGAGCTGAGCACTTTATCCTCAAAGAGAACAATGGCGATGTATCCTAATGATGGTGTTCTTCCTGCCCAAATGTCAGTGCGTTTCCTGGCATCTTCACCAGAGTGTGTTTCCCCTTGAATCTGAGTGAATTAAGCCTCTCATAGTTTTACCAAGATCACTATGCTAGCCTAGAATATGGTCCTCAGTCTTCTCCCACAGGCATACCAAGTATAATTTTAAGTGGTCTATCTTACCTTCATTAAATGCATGCCCAGTTTTTCTCAACTTTGAATCCTTGCCAAAACCTCTATTCAAATCTGTAATCCATAATAGTCAAGCACAAATGATGTGTTTGTCCTCCTTGGGCTTTCTTCAAGTACTCGTTTCAAAGCAGGGACTGGAAGGAGAGGAAGAAGAGGGACCTGAGAATTAAGTGAAAGGGACCTTGGAACTCTCCAGCAGAATTCCAGGGGAATGAATGCTGGGGAGAATACCTGGGGAGAAAGCAGGGAAGGACCATCTTGATGCGATTGATTAAAACACTTGGTGGAAGATTTGGGCACTATAAAGAACTTTAGGGAACTGAAGAGCTTGAGGTCAAAGATCTTATAAACTACTTTAAAAAGATAAACTATACAGGATCTGTAAAAGAGAATGGAGCTGCCCGTTCTGTCCCCTACTCCTTTACAATACTCTTAAGCAGATAAGTATAGTGACATGACCCCTGTTATTACATAGGAGGGAGGATTCCAGGATTATTTTAAATGGGGAATATTTAAGTACTTATTGGAGTATTTATTGGAGAAAATAAGTACTGAAATTATTTAATTTCCAACCCAGTATTTTTCCTCAGACTAGTTTGTGCTCTCATTTTAGTTGCCATTTAAACAAAGCACATTTCATAAAATGGAAAGGGTCTTTGCCGAGCAGGTCTTAATGAATAGGAACTTGCTTATTCTGTTGAAATTTAAGTGGAACTTTTCCCCTTTGAATACTACTTGGACTTTGGACAAGTTGCACATATAAGAAGGCTGACCCGCAGAAGTCAATCCATATATAAAATCTTGGTTTTTAACCAAAAGTAGTGTCAGCAGTTCAAGAGGTGAAATGTAATGCCTGCAAAATTGATTAGCTGAGAATTATGAGAGCTCTTCATATGGTAGTTATTTATATACATATAAGTACCAGTGCACATATAACGCTAGGTGTGATTTTTAAAAGATCTGACCTCGGTTTCTAATAGTCTAGAAGAACTGGTGGCAAACCCTTGGAGAGGAATTGGATGTTTTATTATTAAAAGATGCAGGACATGGAGTCCCAAGGAGCATTTTTAGCTCTAATTGTACTTCATCTGGATATTATAACCTTACAGTTAAACCATTCATGGTATTTTGTGTCACATATTTTTCTCAAGAAATGAAGATGTTAAAACTGATACATCATGCAATAAAAGAGCTCAATGTCTTAGCCGAGAACCTATGATGAAAATTGGATTTGTTTTCCGCTGCAGCCCAGAGAGCAATATGGTTTGTGATTATATCTTTCTATCTGGCCCTCCCCTCTACCTGTCTGCCAGTCATCAGGGGATTTATCTGCATTCGGTATTTGCTGGAGAAAGGTGGAAGCCCAAATGCTGTTGATGTATTTATGTATGTGTATGCAGAAATGCTGAACAAAGATAAGCTGGTGGAAAACACCCACCCAGAGAACCGGTAATAATGTTCTCTTCTTGACCCTCTTACTTGCTCACTTTCAGCAACCACTGGAAAGGAAAGACAGCCAGAATAGTTCTCAGCACAGTGTCTCCAGCCACCGAAGCCTGCACACAGCATCCCCAAGCCACAGCACTCAGGTGCTCCCTGAGTTTCCACCTGCAGAGGCCCCAGCTCCAGATCAGACCGACAGCTCTGGGCAGAAGAAACCAGATCCTTTTAAAATCTGGGCCCAGTCCAGGAGCATGTATGAAAACCGACGTGAGTTAACACTCTGGCTTCTGCCTTCCCCAGACCTCTCCCCAGTGCTTCAACATTCTTTTGAGCCATATTGAAAATAGAAGAGTTTCAATGTGTAAACTGGATAGAGATGAATCAGGGTGAAAGCTTCTCAGAGCGAGTCGAATCTGCTGGATATTCATGGGGGCTTCATTATGCCTTCAGTTTGGGGAGGGGTAGAAATGGATAGTCACCGAACAAATGGCCTTGATAAAAATGGGTTTATTTTTCCCTTCAGTTAAAAGAAGTGGCAAATAAAGAGCTATTGTCTTGTTCATTCCTCCCTGAGTGGAGTGTGTGGCATGCTGTCAGCTCATGTCTTGCAAAACAGCTCTGATATACAATAGAATATAGCTGTGATTATGGTTTGGACAGTAGGGGTAATGAGAAGAAATTAAATGCTTTCTGAGTGGTCTCTTGGTTTTTAAAAATATTGATAATTTTTTAAAAACTATCATCAGTCTTTCTAAAGATTCACCTCTGAAAGAAAAAAAACAAAGTGAGTGGTTTGTTCTTTAATTATTTATACAGTGGTCAGGCATGCTCCTCTGGCCTTACCTTTGCTATCAATATGAGCTAGTGATGGTATACTTTGTAACTTCTTAGCTCTTATTATTAAACCCAGTATCCCCTTTATTTTACTTTCTTACTCTTTATTATGAAATGATTTCCAAAGACTATTCACTGTAAATAATATTTCTTTATCTTACCAACGAAAGTTGCTAGAATGTTTTAATTTTAAGTGATTCATATTGGCCTTTTTTTTCCCCCAGGCTGTTGCTCTTTTCTGATGCTTTCTCCTGAGTGGGTTGGTCAGGGGAAGCAGCAATGAGCTTTCTCTTTGTGGCATGGGAAAGGAGAGGATATGTCATGAGGGAGGACACCGGGTTGTGTTGAAGGGTCTGAGGAACTGAGAGAGAGAAGAGAATCATTTTGCCTGTCCTCTTCGTCCCTGCCTCCCCTCAGCACAGGTTTCATTCCGAGCTCCAGCTGTGGCTCCCTCTGCGGCACAGCCCCTGCAGAGACAGCACAGAGGCTGTGTGACGTTTCGGCTCAGATGCGGCTGTGCTGCATTTCCTTTGCTGGCATGTGCTGGGAGACTCGAATTCCTCTGACCCAAACAGAACAGGGTGTGAGGCCAGCATCCCAGTCTGAGAAGCAAGTTGGCCACACCACTGAGTGAAACTCAGCAGTGAGGGGCACCAAGGGAGCCCAGAGTCGTGCTGATTACCAAACGTTAGAAGTTGCCCAGGAGTCCCTCTATGCTTTTCCTCCTCAAGGGAGAACTGTCATTGCCTTCTTACTACAGCAGTACATGGAATTAAATAGGCCGTTTTGGCTAAGGGTTCACTCTGCTGACAAAAGCCAGCTAATTTGAGAAGGGACTTACTTAGTCCCAGGACTAGAGAGACCCCCCTAATGTAGCCTTGAGGCCAGGCCAAAGGAAATGAAGTTCCACATGGACTATCCCTCCTACGCAGTAGATGCTCAGTATGAAGCTGGGTGTGTCCTCACTGTGTCTCCTCACTACCTGTAGCAATTTCACTGAAGAAAACCAGTGAGGAGGGCCGGCCCGGTGGCACACTCGGTAGAGTGTGGCGCATGGGAGTGCGGTGGCGCTCCAGCCAAGGGTTCGGATCCCATATGGAGACCGGTCCGCTCACTGGTTGAGCACGGTGCGGACGCGACGCCGAGGGTTGCGATCCCGTTGCCGGTCGCGGTGTGGGCGCGATCCTGAGGGTTGTGATCCCGTTACTGGTCACGAAAAAAGACAAAAAGCGAAAAAAAAAAAAAAGAAAAAAGAAAACCAGTGAGGAAATGTGTTCCAGAGAGGAATATTTTGACACTCCCTATTTCACATTTCTCTCTAACCATAAGACTCCTCCAGTCAGTGGCCCAGCTTCAGTCAATGTTGAGATATTGCTTTATTGACTACATTCCTGCTTTGCTCAATACAGGACACATATATGATTGAGTTTTCCATGTACGAATCTTTTTGTAATAAAATAAATCGTGTTCAGAAGCGCTGGAGGGGGCATCATGGGCGGGGTGATTCTAATGCATCTTTTTAATAGGAGGCTTCTGTTCAAATGCCATTTTTACCCTGATGGAAGCAAAATTTCTCAAGAATTTGGGGTTTAATCCAATTTTTAAAAAGTGTTCACCAGAAAAAAAAAAAAAAGAAAAATATGTACTTGAGCCATAGTCAGCTGCTGTAAGCATTGAAATTGCTCAGATGACAGCCAGACTGAAATATTTGGAATAGTACCAGCTTTGTTCCTTCACTCTCTTTAACATCTAAGGAATCAGATAGAGCAGCACAAATGAGAGTCAATTTCTTTTTAGTGATTGGAGGCTCCATAATTGAGTGATAGTGGCAACCTACTTGATGTTAAGATTCACATGGATTTCTTCCTCACTACTAAATGAGGATAATGATGAGACTTTCCCCCCCAGAGGTAATTATTCAGTATCTGTTATAGATTTTCTTTTTCTTTTCAGACAAACTTTAAAAAAAATAAATAAATGTGTATCTATGTTGCAGGCTATATTTCAAATTTTTGTCTTTTTTTTGTGACCGGCAACGGATCGCAACCCTCAGTGTCGCGCCCGTACTGGGACCGGCAACGGGATCGCAACCCTCGGTGTTGCGTCCGCACCTTGCTCAGCCAGTGAGCCGCCAGTCTGTATGTGGGATCTGAACCCTCGGCGGGAGCGGTGCTGCACTCCCAAGCGGCGCACTGTAGCAGTGCGCCACCGGGCCGGCCCCTAGATTTTCTTCTTTTTATAATATCTATGAATAAACCTGCATCAATCTTGTCTTTGAATCAGTATCTTGCTTTATCCCAGATCGGTTCCTGCCATTTGCCTGGGTTGTTTTGTATCTTGTCTTTTGGGGGGAAAAAAATACAGTGTGTAGCCTTGTTGGATGTGATTCCCTGTTCCTCCCCACAAGACACAGTAAAATGAGCAAAATACGCCAGGAAAAGCATGAAAATTGAACTCAGCAACAGCACCTTAATTGTATCACATTATCCCCTTTTTGTTGAAAATATATTTTTCTTATATTTCATTTTATTGTTAAAAGCAATGTGAAGATTAACACAATCTCTGATCATATTCCTTTGCATGGTCTAAATGTTTTACAAAATACCACATTCTTGATATGGCCATCTGTCAGAACGAATCAGTGTGAATTACAGAGGTGTTATTCCCTTCAAAAGGTTTTAATGTTTAATTAAAAACAAAGACAAGCACTGAAGTCCTTTATTTTTTATTTTATTTATTTTTTATTTTGTCAATATACAATGTAGTTAGTTATTGTGTCCCATCACCAAGACTGAAGTCCTTTAAAAGCCGTGTTGCTTGTTTTGTGTTTTCTCTAGATACATACCAATTGTGCATGTCTTTAAAAACTACACTGATGACACTGATGAAATCTTATTAGTAAATGTTCGGGAACATCAGCCAGTATCCTGGAGAAAAGAAATTCTAAAGCTCGTAGTTGACATTTTGCCTGTTCACGATATAGTTTCGAAAGAAAAAGCTGTCATATTAACCAACATTGTAAACCTGTCCTGCTTTAGAGAGAAATGCTTACACATTTGGAATTGGTGAATGAGCTTCTTTATCTCAGTGAGTTAAGGAGCTTGGGTGCACTTTTAGATTTTAAGAACTATTATGACAGTTCCCATTTGTGTGTTCTTGGACAGATCTTGGACAGATCCAATGATTTTCGTCTCTAAGTATAAGACTGTTTGGTTTGAACTGCCTAGAAATCACCTGAATAGGTATTAGTACAAGAAAGAATTCCATTAGGAACATGAAACTTTATTAAATAAATGCTATAGAGTAGTAGTGACAGAAATATATTTACATTTTTTCAAATGGAAATAAGGGTTTAGGCAAACCTGTAGTTCAGGACATGATTGAAACAAGATCATTTGAGAATGTGTACGTTAGGGTGTAATTAAATATGAAGCGTCTGAGGTGGTAATGGGAGTTACAGGAAACTCTCAGTGGTACAATTGTAAATTCTAGTTTTTTGACAAGTAAAGGACCATGAAAAGAGAAAGGAAAAACAGAGTCAAACGATGGTCTTTAAAATCCATAGCAACCATGACCTTTTTTGTGAAAGTTGAACTTGCCGCGCTTCCCAAGCGGGCGCACTATCCAGTGCGCCACCAGGCCGGCCCTAACTGTCCATTTCTTATCAGTCAAAAGTAAATTAAAATGAACTAAGAGAAAGAGCATACATTAAGCTTTGCAAAATTGTGAAATTAATATTTCAGCTACGTCACCTTCGCCTGCATCGGGATTGAGCAAGGGTGAGAGAGAGAGAGAAATCAGTTCCGCGAATTTTGGAGAATGTCAGAGTAAGGATCTGCTGAAAACTTGTGTTTCTCCATTATCATTCGTCCTGTCTGATGTTCCCATTGGTCTGGGGGCCTGTGGAGAAGTTCAGAAAAGGGAGGGAAGAGAAGAGTACCTTGAAGGGAAATGCTTTGGGGCTGTCGTTGACCAAGTGTAAACCAGAGACAAGATAAAACAAGAATGATGCACATGTCTTTGCCACATCTGCAAGTGTACTGTGTGTCCGTAGTCATGGAGAAACCAGGTTTCTCTGTAAACCTGGTCATTCCATTGTTTCTAATTATCGAAGGAAGTCTTTTGACTGCTTTATGGAGTTGTCACTGGCATTACCAAAATGAGGTGAACTGGTGAGGTTGTTGCCTACACGAGGGCTTAAAAATGAAAAAAAAAATTGTACAAGATTGTCTCAGCTCTATTTGATTTAGCCTCACCCAAAAAAAAAAAGTGATATTAATATCAGAAAAATGGCTCCATCTCACTGCCTCCTAAAAACTTAGCCTAATAAAATCTGCCTGAAGTAAAGAAGAGAACAAACCATTTTAGGGGAGTAGTTTAGAAACCTCATTGCCCTCTGAAAAAGTGGTGTCAATGGATACAGAGGAGAGAAATTTTAATTTAATTCAATTTAATCCCATAATATGTTCAGTACAGATTTATTGTCAAAGTTATATATTTGGGTAAATGGGTATTTAGTTGGTGGAAGATTTAAAATGTTAAAATGCTAAAATTAAAGCACCAAAAGACTTTCTTAGCAACAGGTCTGTGTGGAAGTGTTTGTGTCTTTGTTTGCTTGCTCATTGTTGGTGTCCTTTGTAGTGTCATTGGTGTCTTCCTTTTTAACAGAAAATTCTCTAAATAAATTTGCCGATTTCCCATTTATCCTCAGAAGGAAACAAATGCTTTTTTTCCCTGTGGACTGAACTATGTGATAAGCCTAAATCTGTTAGCCACAACCTCCCATACCATGATAGCTTACACCTAAATAAGCAACATAAGGTAGAAACTTGCTGCATTTGGTGTCACTGCAGGATGGGCAAATGTTCCTGTGTTAAATGATGCTGAGAAAAATGGATCTGGGCTGGAAGTCTCTGCAGAGGCCCTTTCGTTGTTCCCAGAAAGGCCACACACTCAGCAGACTTCAAACAAACTCTGCCAGGGACTTGGTGCTGGCTGGAAAGCACCAGTGGTCTATTTTGGTAATAATCCTCCCGCTTGAGTGAACCAAAGAGAGAGATACAACTGATTTAATTTGTTGTCTCAATGAGGCTATTACAGCAGATACCCTTTAACCAGCTACTTGAACAGAAAGAAAGTATTGTTTCCTTCTCATCCTCGAGAAAATATTATTCCCAAATTGTGTTTATGGGAGTCCTATGATGTAGCTTAGTTCTGTGTTCCATGATGTTTTGCAGCTTAGCCTCAGCAATTATAATAAAAAAGCGTCAGATGAAAAACCCATTTAAATCCATGGCATTAAGATAGCTCAAGCAAAAATATCAGATTTAGACTCCTCTGCCTTGTAGGTACCTGTTCATTTAGTTTCTTCTCTCTTAGCATGTTCATTCAGTATACATTTTCAGCTTGTGGGTGAGTCGCTAAAAAGGGACATCTTGTGCCAACTTGAAATCTAAATAACCTCCTTCTGCTTCCCAGTCCCATTGTACAAAATTGGAGAAGATAAGAATTAAATTCTCAGGCCTACATACTCCTTTAGCCCCAAATCCAGTTAATTGGATAAATCAGAAGTATACAGAATAGTTTTTGAAAACTTCCTTTAGGTTTCACTGTAACTGAATTACACTTTTTCTCTTTAAATAAAAGATGTCCTTTTATAGGCCATAAAACATCCTATGTATACATTAAAATATTAAATGAAAATTAAATAGAAATAACCCTTTTTAATACCTTAGTGAAATAATAGAGTGGTATATAGAACAATTTCACATACAATAAGCATTTTCTTATGGAAATTTATTTTTCTTTTTAAGAAAGAGGTTTCATTTTAAAGCCTGGGATTATTACTGAGTGTAAAATAACAAATTATTGGGTAATAAATTAATATTTATAATGTGGAAATATCATAGGCAAATTCTGGAGTAAAGCAGTCATTTTAGCAATGAGATAAGATTCATAAATATAGAACTTTTTTGTTGTCACCATTGATCTTGAGGATCTGGAAGGCTGGCTACTTTGGGGCAATAGTATTGAAATCACAGTAAACTTAGTATTTGGAAAGATTAGGATAATTTTTTGGCAAAAATGATGCAATAAATCAAATTATTAGCATTGCAAGTCTTAATTATTTTAAGAAAGAAAAAAGTGACTTAGAAATAAATTAGAAACTCTTTTTAACCCAAGCTGCTGTTTCTATTCATCTTCTAGTTGATGGTTCACTCTTTCAGGTGACTTAATGGGACTTCTAAGTCTTTAGTGCCAGCTGCTTCTTCGGAGGTTGTTGTAATTTAGCACGAGTCTTTTCTGAAACCTGGACATCTGTATATGGTGTGGCACATAATTTTAATTTACTTAGCTCCTCTTGCAGCAATACTGAGGGAAGCAGTTAATGCTGACTTCTGGCTTAGTTGGGGACCATGGCTTGGGCTTGTTGAGGAACTTATCAAACAGTGATTAGTCCTATGAAGAACTTTAAGGCTCAGTGGCTACTCTCACTGTTTACTTTTACCCAGTGTCCTCCGTTATTTCCCCTTTCAAATTTGTTTCTTTGCCTGTGTTGGAAAGCTTTCATCTATTCAAACACCATCAGTCTTGGTCCTGTAATTGTGTTCCTCTTTAGGGGTATAATGCCTTTTATCAGTGAAATAATCTCTCTTCCTTCTTCCCTCTCTGCAGTTCCCGATTACCAGGAACAGGACATCTTCCTCTGGAGGAAAGAGACTGGATTTGGATTTAGGATTCTGGGTGGAAATGAACCAGGGGAACCTGTAAGTCTTTTGTTTGCCTCTCTCCTCAGTGCTGTATTCTAAGACTTCAAAGCAAATTGGCGGCAGTGACAAATTACCCAGATTTGAGTCTAGCTAGATGCAACACTGACTCTTTCATCTTGAGCAGTGTTGGTGTTTCCTTGGATTTTGTGGGGGTCTTTTTGTCTTGAGGAAGAAGAGAATAGATCCTTTCTAAAAAATTTGTATTAGTATTTGTGAAAAGTGGCAGCTGCAACATCTGGAGACACACACTAAGGAAAAGGAAAATAGAAAGCAATATAGGAAAAGATATCAGCTAATAAAACAATGGTCTTATCCTTCTGGCCACTTCTGTTTCATCTGCCAGCAGATAGTGGACTTTGCATTTGACTAACAAATGTGCAGAGAGTACTTCACACAGCATTTATGAGAGATTAGAGAAAGTAGGATCCTGTCTTTACAAAAGTGGAGAAACAACCCTGAACAAGGGTCAGGAGACATTTAAACTCACTGGGCCTTAGTTTCCTCAGCTTTAGAGTAAATTTAGTATAACATCACAGGGTTCTTTTGACAGGAGAAAAGAGAATTAAAGACAAGTATTGTGAATTCACTTGCGATCATTCTAGCTGTTATTCATTGAGTGCTTTACTGTATGATAGGCACCATGTTAAATAAAGGCTTTTAACATACATTTTCTTATTTATCCATCAAAGCCATGAATTTAGCTCCAGTTTTCAAATCAGAATGTAAGGACACAGAAAAGTTAATTAACTTGCCCCAAGATCACAGAGCTAGTAAATGTAGGGACTGATAAGGGTCTGACTCCAGAGTCCATGTTCTTCACCGCTATTTGTGTCAAAGTTCTTTGTAAACTATGAATGCCATGTAAAGGTAATGGTAGCAGTATTATCTACCAGGAAGGCAAGGCAGGCACAAACATTTTAGCTCAAGTTTAGTGAATGGTGAACATAACAGCAGGACACTAAATATAAAAGATGCTCTGCTTTCAGGTGCTAAAAGACTGCTGAAATGGGGCTGTCAAACCAGACTTTACCTAATTTCTTCATTTATTTAACAATATTTATTGCACATTCCCTAGTGCTAGGCACAGTGCTGGACCCCTAAAGAAAGGTAATATTAATGTTAGCAGAGTTTCATGAAAGGAGTGTTCTTAAATAGGTAGGAAAGGAGAAAAGGTTTTACAGATGAGGGGAGTAAAGTGATTTATTTCTGCAAAGGGGAAAAGAAAGAGTGAACCATTAGAAGTCCACAGATAAACATCAAGGAACCAAGAAAGAAATAGTTATTCTTGCCACCATTTAAGAATTGTTCCAGCACCTAGCACAATGACTGGTACACACTGGGCACTCAATAAATGTTTGTGGCATACATGCAGACATTAATGAAGACATTGAATTGTTCCCGGGGATGTGAAGGCCATCGGTGTAGTAGTAAACCAAGAGGACAATGTTTCATTCATCATGCAATTACCCAACAGATTTATATTGGTCACATCGTACCACTGGGTGCTGCTGATACGGACGGCCGCCTGAGGTCTGGAGATGAATTAATTTGTGTGGATGGGACACCGGTAATTGGAAAATCACACCAACTTGTGGTCCAGCTTATGCAACAAGCCGCCAAGCAAGGCCATGTCAATCTTACAGTGCGTCGTAAAGTGGTATTTGCGGGTATGTTTTTCATTCATTCTTTCACACGGTGCATTGTCACTTTATGCACAGAAAAGCCCTCCTGCTTGTGTCTGCCTTCTCAAGCATCTATTTTAGCAAATGTTTGCAAATGTGATCAAGCTTAGAATTTCCAGATGGTTTGCTTCTCTCAAACACTGCAAAACTACTGTCATTCAAAAGTACTTTAATGGTTCATTTGTATATGTTCAGCAAAGGCCTCTAAGAAGGCAAGCTGAATTACATATTACCTCCCTGCTATCCCCTTGCCAACCAGAATTTAGCCATCTTCAGTTGATGATAATCCTCAAGAAAAGAGGTCATTACAAAAGTCAAAAGAGTTGTAGTTTCAAATAAAGAGAACAAAAATTAGGTTTGTGCTGCAAAATAAGCTCATAAGAAAGTGATATCTTACTGTATTATTGCCTATCATATACATGTGTGTGTGTGCGTGCATGTGTGTGTGTATATATAAAATGTGTGTTTATATATATATATAAAACCAAGATTTTTTTTTTTCCCTCTCTATAAGTAAGTTGTAGAGCTGGCCATTTCTAGGTCATCTTTGATTCCTTCCTTCTGCCTACAAGCTCCAAACCCTAGTTCTCAAAATACTACATATTCTTTCAGGCTCAGCTCAAATATAACCTTTGTCCCTTGGAAATTCCTTCCATACCATTCTTGTGAGTCCTGGTTTACTTCTGTATCAGAATCTGCCATTTTGAGTCAGTAGTTGTGTGAGGGTCTGTCCTTTCAGCTTCCTGAAAGCACAGTCTTTGTTCATCTTTGTATGTAGCCCCCACCGTGAAACCTTTAAGACAGAACCCAGAATGCAGAAGAGGCAGGTTGTGTTGTATCGACTGAATTACTGAAGAAATATGACATGAAATGTTATGAATTAGCCATAGCTTTAATAGTAGTGAAACAAATACCCATCAGATAAGATTAATTGGTACCTTGTTTAAAAAAAAAAAAAAGCTAGTATAACCCATTTAGAATGGTATATAATTAATTATAGAATGAAGATGTTAAATTCCATTGTGAGAGTCCTGCCTACTGCAGTCATGGAAAACAGTGTTTATCAGCCATAGATTATGTCCCTAGAATTCACGTATGGCCTCAAAATCCTTCTTAATAACATAGTATTCCATGCAGAAAAAGCAATCAGCTGGAATTGGTTTTTGAGATGAGATGCAAACTATTTGATTTCCCTGGCTCAAATAGAAATAATAAGGGAATGTGATCTTTTGTTTCAGGTTTTTTAAAATCTTAGATATTTTGGGTTTTTAGCTCTTTTGTAAAAGTATGCTAAGTGAAATAAACTAGTTGCAAAAGGACAAATCTTGTATGATTCCACTTACATGAGGTACCTAGAGTAGTCAAATCCATAGAGACAGAAAGCAGAATGGTGGTTGCCAGGGACTGGTGGGAGAGCGAAATGGGGAATTATTGTTTAATGGGTACAGAGTTTCATTTTGGGCAGATGACAAAATTCTGCAGATAGATGGTGATGATAGTGGCACAAGAATGCGAATGTACTTAATGCCCCTGAACTGTACACATAAAAATGGTCAAAATGGTAAAATTTATGTTGTGTGTATTTTTCCATTATTAAAAAAAATGTATGAAAGGAGAAGTTTGGGGTAATAAATATAGTCTTATCCAAAACCTGGACACAACACACATTTTGATTTTGGCATGGTTGGTCCCACCTAGTATATTGGCTATTTAGGAGTGCTTTACCCTGTCACCTGACAAAGCAGTAAAACTGGAATGGTGACTCAATTTGGAAGGAGGCTAATGTGTCCAGTTCTATGATTGGAGTAGAAACTGACATCTGGAAGCTAGGAAGAGAAGCTATGTCTACCTCTCACAGGTGTTGTCATGAATCCCACCTAATGGTACTGGCAATTTACAGTCTCTTGCCTGATACAAAAAGCAAAAGCTGGAGAGAAGTGTGACTCGAAGGTAATGACAATATGAATGTGCCACTGAGGTTGTATCTATGAAACACAGATGATGGTCCTCACCTACACTTAGTGTACATTTTCCTTTGCACAAAGGGAAATATTTCAGAGTGGGCTGATCTTGCTACAAACCTGAATCCGAGTGTAGACGTTGATCTACAGTGTGCTGTAAATGATACATGATTCACGAGTCCTGTTTGGTGCTTACCTGGGATCAATTTGGTGGATACCAGATAGTTAAGATTTGTCAAGAAAAGCTGCTTCCAATCCGCTGTGTCCTCCTCCTGTGAGGTCCGGTACCATCTTACCTTGATTTCTTGCAGGATGTGGAGCTGGGGAAGGACGAAGGGGTGGCAGGGAGCATTTTTGGGTGAGGTCAGGTGATTGAGACGAGCCCCTCTCTGTTACAGTCCCGAAAACAGAGAACGAGGTGCCGTCCCCGGCGTCCTCCCATCACAGCAGCACGCAGCCGGCCTCGCTGACCGAGGACAAGCGCACGCCGCAGGGCAGCCAGAACTCGCTGAACACGGTGAGCTCGGGCAGCGGCAGCACCAGCGGCATTGGCAGCGGCGGCGGCGGCGGCAGCGGCGTGGTCAGCGCCGTGGTGCAGCCCTACGACGTGGAGATCCGGCGTGGGGAGAGTGAAGGCTTCGGCTTCGTCATCGTGTCCTCGGTGAGCAGGCCCGAAGCAGGCACGACCTTTGGTGAGTGCTGAAAAGGCTTTTCCCCAGAGTGTCCTACCGTTCAGGGAGGGTTCTGCAAGGCAAAGACGGCCAAAATCTCATTAACAGAAATGCTTTAATGCTTTTCGCTTCGGGTAATTAAAGCCTTAATTGGGGATAGAGTTTATTTGGCAGCTTTTTTCCTTCTGAAGGTTGAGGATTTTTTTTTTTTTTTAACCCTTTTAGCTTTCGTTCTGAATGAGTGGTCTTGAATACACAACTTCAGGCATATGTGAGAGTTGCATGAAATTTGAATAGCAATCCCTTGACAGTGTAGACTGTCCAAAATTTTTTGCCAGAGGAAAGCCCTGAGTAGGATATCGTGAATAGCAATGGCCTCAGAAAGTCTTGAGTTTTTTAAAGGCACGTAAGATTGTAAAAATGCTTTAGGAAACAGAGGTGTAAGGAGCAAAAATACTACATGAGATGCTCTTCCTACCTCATCTGTGTCCTTTCTCTATCCACATCTGAATTTCTTTTTAATCTTAATTTTAAGTAATATTTTTACTGCTGCTTGATTACGAATTTGGTTAAAATCTGAGTTGAGAGTCATTTGATTTTCCTGTCTCATCCAGATGTTGAGGGTTTTAGTGAAGTGTAGAGAAACACAACTGTCAACCTCTCAGCAGGTTAACTCTCTTCTGGGTGCACTAGCAAAGACAAATAGGAACCCAGATGATTCCAGGAACTAGTAATCTATGAATCTGTTTCCCATTAGAATGGATTACAGATGGAGCACTCCAAAAAATGATCCACCTTCCTGATTAGATAAAAAGTCATTTGCTGTCTCCCAAACATGTTTGTTACTTAATCCGGAATATGACAGGAGTAGGGGAAGGGCTGTGCAGGCTTTGACATTTACCTCAGCTCTATCTCCAACTGACTTATTGACATGGACTCTATCCTAGGTCACTCGCTGGCTAAGAGCAGCAAATGCTATATCCCTTTAGCATTCTGACCGGTAGAACTCACTTTGCCTCTATCTGGTCTTGATATGTTGCTTTCTGCTAAGGCTGTCTTCCCCGTATGATTTATGTTCAGTAGGGGACAGTGACTCAGCCAGTGTTCAGTAGGGGACAGTGACTCAGTGACTCTATGCATGCATGGCTGCAGTAACAAATGCCCGTTTTACTAACAGTGCTTTTGTGAGCTGCGTTAATAAAGTTATCACAGCATGTCATGGATGGATGACCTGACATTAAGGCAGGATTTTTTTGTTTCTTAATTGGTTTCAGAGACTTTTCTGATTAATTTAAAAATAAAGAGAAAGGAAAAGGGGGAAAAGAAGTCCCCTTATTTTCTTGAGATCTACAATTTGACTGCTCCCATGTGGTGCTTTCATCTATTTCAGAATTTTCAGTTTTACTTTCTAGAAGGAAATGGCAGATAATTCAAGTGGCAGGCTATTTGTTATATAATGAATATTGAATGTTTTCACTCACAATTTGGTCTGTTTCCCTTTGGCTCTTACAATGAACAAATTAAACTTTCTCTAACACCTTGCATGAGACTTCTGAGCTGTGCAGAGCCTTCCTCATTCCTGCTGTTTGATACCTTTGTCATGTGAGTTGTCCTTAGACATGAGCTGCACTTAAATGAGACCTTAAATTTGAGTATGGAAGCTTTCCACCACACCTACCTGTCAGATTCCAGTAGACTGTTTACTTCCTTTTTAAAAATTATTTGACCTTGACATTACATCCAATGACACAAACTCAGGCAAATCGGCTGAAATTCAAAAGATATGAAGTGTATATTCCCACCCATTTTACCCTCAAGGTGCAAATTAGGACAGAGAGCCTGCTCAGTTAGTTTCAGTGTCTCCCATGTTAATTTTGTCACCCTTTCTAAAAGGTGACTCAACTGCATAACTCTCTTCATAGTCCCCAGAAAGACAAATTCTCAAAATAGATAAACATGCATAAGAAACTTTCAAACTCAGTATATGATTAGCCAGAGACCCTTATGTCAGGCCTCAAAGCCAATCTCACCTCTCTCTAGAAGTTGACACGGAGGAGATCAGAGTACACAATAAACCTTCCTCTTCAAATGCACTTTTCCTGTGGGTTTTTTTTTTTTTTTTCATGTTGTGGATGTGCAGTAATTGATGATGAAAAAAGAGATGATTAAAGGAAATGGGTTGAGGAATGATTTGAACCTAGCTTTGGATCAGTATCATCCTCAGCCTGAATAGGCAGAAGGCTTTCATATTTTTTAGAGGGGATTTTTGTGAAGCAGGAGGATGATTCCAGAACTAATGAGCCAGCTGGGCCTTACCCTGAAAGCACATGAGATGGGCTGATTGAGCAAAGGTCCTGAAAGGAAAAATAAGTGTCAGGGTTGGGTGTTTTCTTGGCTCATTTCTTGCAATTATGCCCTTTTTCCTAAAGCTTTTATCATTCTGGATGGAAGGCAGAAAGTCTAAGTGTTTGTCCATTAGGTGTTTTTATATCGAATTTTTGCTGCTAGCAGACTTTTATGCCTCACCAGACACCCAGTGATTATTTTTCTAAGTGAAGAAAGAACAAAATATTGGCAGAAGCTCAAACAACAGCTGGCAATAATGAAGTGATGTGAATATAGAATGAGTGAAAGCATCCATCCCAGCTCTGGGTTTCACATTTGCAGTCCCAGAATAAGTGAACGGCGAGTTATTTTTGGGCTCTTGAGAATCTTTGAGGTTGCCAGATATCACAAATTTTGTAATTGACTTAAGAAGGAAAGTTTGTTACTGCAGGAGAGGACTGCAGTAACAAACTATAGTTTCAGGATAGTAGCTTCTTATACAGGACACGCTGAATATTGCTGAATATTGCCAATGTTTTGACCATCGGCACAGAGCTCTCCTTTATAACATTTGCTTAATGCTTTAATTAATTAACACTTAACCTTCTCTTTCCTTTTTCAACCCTTTTTCTCCTCCCTTCACTATATCCCCACATAACTTTAAAAAAAAAAAAATTTAAACTCAATATCAAAGCAGGCAATGCATGTGTGGCTATGCCTCACAAAATAGGTCGGATTATTGAGGGGAGCCCTGCTGACCGCTGTGGCAAGCTGAAAGTAGGAGACCGGATCTTGGCAGTCAATGGATGTTCCATCACCAACAAATCCCATTCAGACATTGTCAACCTAATCAAGGAAGCGGGAAACACAGTTACCCTCCGCATCATTCCTGGGGATGGTAAAGTATAACTGTTATCTCTCTCTCTCTCTCTCTCTCTCTCTCTCTCTCTATTAGTGTTCATGTAATTAAATAGTGTTGATTTAGAGGCAGCTTTATCCATTCCTAACTAAACATACCCATCAAACAAATGTGAGCCATTGTTACTAAACTATACTGAACCCTCTTATTTAATTTCTCCTTTAGCCCTGTGACCCTGTCTTGCTGCCAATTAAAAAAAAAAAAGTTTCAGAAAATCTTCAACTTTCCCCAGTTTATTTTGTTTTTGGTATCCTTGTTTTCAAAACTGTTAAATTAGTTTTAATACAGGTGATAAAGATCCCCTGATGTTGACTCCAGAAACAATTTTTTATTTTTTAATACAGTCACCAAAATTTAAGTAGTATAGTGACATCACAAAACCCACATAATGACAATGCAGAGCCAATACTATGTTTTTTTCAGAATAACTGAGTGTGTCAACGTTTTTTATTTAGTGGGAGAGTCTTAGGATTTGTGCCTACTTGATTTGTTTCTAATTTTTGGATGTGGATGAAGAAAGAATTAAATCTCTGTTTTTTTGATAGATTACATCTATGTTAAACTAGGCCTATGCTTGTTTGTTTGTTTGTTTGTTTGTTTTACTTATTGGTAAATTCAAATCTTTGGTTCTTTTACACCAGTGATGATTTCCCCACCCCCATGGAGCATCTGGCATTGTCTGCAGTGGGTGCTAGTAGCACGTAGTGGGTAGAAGCCAGGGATGCTTCTAGACATCCTTCAAGTACTCAGACGAGCTCCTCACAATAAAAAGTTACCCAGCACAAAACATCAATGCTCCTTTTATTATTCATATTTAATAAGAATGAAGTTGGTACACTCATGTCAATAAGTGTAGAATCTTTAGAGAACGAAGTCAATATTCAGCTCTTAATTCTCTAAATTAACAATTGAGAGAATTAAGAAGTAAGTCCTGAATATTGACTTCATTCTAAGCCAACTTAGTCCTTGAGAGGACAGTGATACTTGTCCCTATATGGTTAAATGTCTTTTTTCTTTTTTTTTTTAATGTTTATTTATTTATTTATATTTTTTACATTCTGTGATGTTGTGGAGCAGTGGTGGGGAGGGGGATAGGGGAAAGGGGAAGAAAATAGGGTGGAAGAAGGAGGAGAGGCAGGGTTGAGGCCTGTGGCACCCCCCTCATTCCTGCATAGGAGACCAGGGGCCTTCCAGCAGTGGCTTGGTCATTGCTGGGCTGGATGCAGATGTCAGAGGGGTGTGGCTGAAGCCCTCACCCTCATTCTTGCTATACATGTTATAAAATAAAATGTATATTCTAAAAGTCAGTGAGTATTTCTCAAGAGGAAAGTGTGGTTTATAGAGATAGTGTGATAAAAATTCCATGCCATAGATCTGTAAAAGAAGAAAATCAGATTTTGTCTGAAAGTTACCACCAAATGAATATTTTTATATACTAATTGTTAGAAAGTAAGCCTTACAGTTCAGAATTGGAGTGGTGTAACCTGTGCTTTATAGAAAAAGTAAATGGAAAACTAAACAATAAATATTTGGAGATTGTTGATTCCAAGAACAGAGAACTTTCTTTGCACCAAAAATATCCCATACCAAATGTGGAGGAAAAATTAGTTCCTTGAGTGATGGTCTGCTTCACCCTCCTTCAAATGCACGGTTAGTAATTTGCCATCTGGTCTGGAGTCCATTCCACCAGTTCACCACTCTGAGAAGCTATTACAATTTAGAAAAGTGATCACAAGATGATAGAACATAGGTTCCTAATGGAAAGGATGAAGAAAGCCAGAAAAATAAACTGAGAAGTGGTTGAGAGAGCCAAATGTAGTATATAAATTTCGACACGTTTATCTACATGCCATGGAGAGATTTCAAAACACTAATCCGAGAGAAGTGGACACAGGCATTGACTTGCTGGGTCTGTATTGGTCAGCTTTAATGTGGGAATGAGAATGTCCAAAAAAGGCAGGAAGGAAAGAAAGCACTCCTTGAGGGAAGGGCTTAGAAAAAGAGCTTGAAATCAGGAAAGACTCAGATAGGCAGAAGTAACTTATACTACAGTGCACGTACTAGGTGTTGAGTTAATTTAATAAAGTACAATGGAAAATATATTTGGAAAACCTGAACACCAAAAAATATAATGCAAGGTGGATTATCCAATAACAGTTGGCAATAAAAAGGCATTTTTTATACTTTAATACTTAAAAAATATAAAAAGTAGGCAGACGTGCTACCTTGGTTACAAGAAAGTAAACAAAGCTGGTACAATATTATTTGGTTAAGGATCAATATCTTTTTAAGGCAGCATCTGTTCTATTGAGATTGTGATTTTATCCAAGGTATTTCAGGAGTTTTTCACTATGATAATAAAACTCTTACCAATTATTTTATACGTGTCAGAGGCCAAGAAAAGGGAATCAAATCTAGCAGAGGGTGAACACATGATGCTCATCTTTTAAAAGGAGCCAAAAATTGCCATCTTGTAAATTAGAGCTGAGGCAGGGGAGTGATATTTCTGGAGAGATGCTGGAGGATTTTGTAAACACCAGAAATCATGCTGGATCCACTTCCTCCCTGTGAAAGTATGTTGGGTGCAGTTGATTGTGGAGTAAGAGGGAGGTGCTGTCTCCAAGTTCGGGACCTCTGGTCTCCTTCAGAACTTTCACTGTAACACGGACTTCATCGAGTAGCCCAAGGACCGTTTGTTTCATGATATCTACAAGGAGGCAGAAGTTCTTAACTCAGAGTGGTTTCTAAGCTCTTAGAAATCCATCATGTCTGGGGTACTGTTCTTGGAAACCCTAAGGGGTACTTTAGGAAGATGCACTCTCATTTGGGCCGCTCTTGGAAGCCGCTCTTGGAATGAGGCAGCATGAGCTAGATAGTGGATTCAGAGGAATCCACTTCTTTATCTAGCTCATGCTGCCTCATTCCTTGCTCTTATCTGTTGCTTCATTCTTTCACTGTTTCATTCTTTCATTCATTTATCTTCATTTATCTCAGCCCCCATTTCTCTATTACTTCTCCAGCAACTCCAAAACATGGCTCCCCTTCATCTGGTATTAGCATGCTGTGAGAAGGCTTACCTTCACAGATCTTGATTAGGCCAAAATTGGGGGAGTCCTTACGCTCTCAGCTTTTACTATCTTTGGAGCCAGGGTGGGAGGTGGGGTGAAGACAGAACATTTTCTCCTGTGACATATGGGCAAGGGATCATAAATATATAATGGCAGTGCAGAAAGGCCCAGAGAATAGCTGAACATACTGAATCTGAACTTAAAATTTGACAAGTCAAGCCACACTTGAATTGTATGGAAATGCCCCATGAAATCTGGGTGGGAGAGACTTTAATCAGACAGGGCAGAACCTCACTGAACCACATTAACATGGAACCATCACACTGAATCAAGTTCAAGGTAATGAAAATATTTATGAGCATAAAAATATATTATTTAAATCATGGTCTTAAATTTGTACTTCGGATCACTCTGATTCAGAGTATTTGCTTATATAGGAGGTGGAGCTTGGCAACGCAGATATTGATTTTTTTTTTTTTCTTTCCTTTTTGTCTTTTTTCGTGTCCGGCAACGGACCACAACCCTCAGTGTCGCGCCCGTACCGGACCGGGACCGGCAATGGGATCGCAACCCTCGGTGCTGCGCCCGCCCCTCGCTGCTGCGCCCGCCCCTCGCTCAGCCAGTGAGCGGGAACCGGTCTGTATGTGGGATCCAAACCCTCGGCGGGAGCACCACCGCGCTCTCAAGCGGCGCACTGTAGCAGTGTGCCACCGGGCCGGCCCCAGATATTGATTTTTTGTTTGTTTGTTTGGCAAAGGCATCTCCCAAAACTTTTCAAATATTTATGGGATTCAAATTTTCTAAAGCTGCCCTCAGATATTTATTAGATATGTGTTTATGCATTAAAATATTTATGAAAGGAATGATTATATCCTTTTTGATTTGCTTGGCTTTTCAATGTGGGTTTCATAAGGGAGACTAAGGATATTAACATGGGATCCAGGTTAGAATTGTAATCACTTGTCACAGAGATAGGTTGAAACCCAAGATAGAAGCTCCTGTCAGAAGAGTAAGTGCCGTGATTTAGAACAGTCCTGTGACAGTGCCACGAAAGCTATGATATGCTTTTCTCGATACACGATTGCTATGGAAAGTGTAGTAATATCCATTTGCACTTCTCTCGGTGAGCTAAAGTAAGTGTAAATGCTGTTTCATACAGGAGGTACGGTACTTTCTGGAATTTGTCATAAAAATATCCAATCCATCTATCTGCCTTGAGTTTTAAAAGTTAAATACTTTGACACCTCTTTCTAACACTGCTGCTGGAGGGCAGAGAGACTCATATTCTTGTTTCAAGCCCTTGTTTTATATTCTTTTCTATTACGTGAGCAAATTTTGCTTTGGGATAGAGCTATAAATTTTCAATAATGGGCTTCATCTCTATATCTTAAAAAGCTAGAGAGCATTTTAGCAGACACAGTCTTGATTTAATTCCAATTGAAGACTTAAGAGTTCATTAAAACAAGTATAACTTTATTGGTATAAAAGCATCCTGGAAATCTAAGGTATGCTAAAAATTATTTTGGTTCTCTGAAGATGGCCCATGAAATCTAGCAGTTAGAGCAGGATATTTTGTATTTTAATTAATCTACAATACCGCTTAGTGAAGTTGCTGGTATTTGTGCAGTAAAACAAAAACATTGCTTATTTGAAAAGAATGTACCAATTAGATATGATTTCCTTGATACACATAATTCCAATGTCAACAGAATAAGACTAAAAGTTAACTGTCAGGCAGGCCCTGGGTTTAATTCCGAACACCTCCACTTGATACACCTGGGTGACTTTTGAGCATGTTTTCTACCTTTTCTATGCCTCAGTGTCTCTATATGTAAACTGAGGGCAATAATTACACTTACTTTATTGAGTGGTAAGAATCAAATGAAGTAATAATGCGTGTGGTAGTGAACTGAGCACAGTGCTTGGCACATTATAAATGATCAGTAAATGGTGGTTTCTCATAGATTAAGAAAAAAAGTGAACAGAGGAAAATTCAGCAAGCTCAAATAGACGTTTGCATATTAATTGTTGTTTTTAAAAATGCTTAATGTTAAGCTTCAACCCGAAAAGGATTTGCATATAAATATAAATGGGAAAAATAACAAATGAAGGATAGGAGGAAAATTAAGAAATTCTATTTATATGTATATTGAGTGGTTATCTGTTATAGCTCATCAAATCATGAAAGCAACAGAAATATAAAAATTGTTTTGAGAATGGAATCTGATTTGCCTAGAATACTCCAGCTACCAACAACACTCAAGAACTCTAACGGGGAACTTCTGCACTATTCAATAATTACAATCACTTTAATTACAAGGAAACATTCTTTTTAGTATCCTGATTATGATTTCCCCATGGCCTGAATAATCTTGTGATTTCCCAGAGCGTCTCCATAAAATTAATTACAGTGAGCAATATTAAGTTTGTTAAAGTACCAATACATGTGTTTATGAAATTCTGGTGAGTCACATTGACAGGCTTTGCAGTCTGTTTGTCCTGTGCGCTGACACTGACACAGTGGGTGTACTTTTTTTTTTTTTTTTGTAAATATCACTTGGATTCATTACCTTGGTTCTGCCAGTTAACTGCCCTTGGATGGAAGTGATATGAAGGAGCTAGTGTCCTTCCAAAGGTTTTTAAAAAACCTCTCATTTATATTATAATAGCAATCATAAAGTGCACTAATAATACACTTGAATATTATGATAACAATAAATACATGCTACAAAAAAATGCTTACCATTTTTGAGCAGTTTTTACATGCCAGACACTATTCTAGACACTTTCTTCTTGGGTAACCTTTGCACCAATCTCCTTAGATATGTTTGTTGTCCCCTGGGAACAGATGAGGAAACTGAGGCACTGGAAGTTTAAGTAACTTTGCTTACATCCCAGTTAATTTGCAGAGCCTAGGCTGCAAAGGCAGAGAGTCTGACTCTAGAATCTGGCCTCTTAACCTTTATGCTAAACTGCCTCCCAATAAGGTTGGGAAGCACCACCCCCCTGACCTGGAGGGTCACAAGGCATATTGGCATAGTAAAGGCTCTGAGGAGTCCGCAAGAGAAACACACAGACACACAAAAACATGTTCCTTTGTTTCACCCATTATTTCCCAAACTTAATTGACCATAGGTTCTTTTCCCTCAGAATCTGTAGAAACATGTAGTAAAACAGATTATGGGAGACACTGTCCTTAAAGTATGAATAGAATTCACATAATGATTCACTTGATGTAGTTACATTTTCTTATTAATCTGTGCCTTAGCTGTAAAAATAATGGGCTTTTGTGGCTGAAATATAAACCGTTAAAATCATATTTCAACTTTCTCATTTCTCTTTTGGAGAGAGTTTAAATAACATAGACAAGTTCCCATAGTAATAAGAAAAAGCAGTGGCAGTAGCCAGGGCCATAGCTGCAGCAAATGTGTATTGAGTGTTATTCTATGTCAGGTACTGTACTAAACATTTCATATGCTTTCATCCATGAGAAGGGAATTATTGTCGTCATTCCCTTTTATCTGATGAGAAAAATAAAGCACACATCTAATGAGTAGGGAAAAAGGAGATTTGAACCCAGGTCTGAATCTTAAGCCCATGCTTTTAACTACTATGTGTGCTGAAATTAAAATAACAGGAAACCAGACCCAAGCTGAGTAATATCTTTAGGTACTTAAAATGGGCCATAAGTAGTTGGGATTTGTGGGATGTCTTTTGTCTCAGGACTGCAGTGGAGAGGGATGTATTCCGGGTGTTCTAGTTTGGACTAAAAACCTTGTTATACCTTATGGGTAGATTCACAGGTAGTTCAAAAAGTTTGTGGAAAAACAGAATTAAAAGATCATGTGAATATTTCCGTGAACTTTTTTTGTTCTTAATATCTTTAGGTACTTAAAATGGGCCATAAGTAGTTGGGATTTGTGGGATGTCTTTTGTCCCAGGACTGCAGTGGAGAGGGATGTATTCCGGGTGTTCTAGTTTGGACTAAAAACCTTGTTATACCTTATGGGTAGATTCACAGGTAGTTCAAAATGTTTGTGGAAAAACAGAATTAAAAGATCATGTGAATATTTCCGTGAACTTTTTTTGTTCTTAAATAGGGCATCACATTATTCCATAAAATAGAATTGAAGATCCCTCATATATGTATTCAACAAACATTAGAGTACCTACTTTGAACCATAGAACTCACGGAAATTTATAGATTTTGTGGTACGCTGTGAATTAAATCAGCATTTGTAGGCTAATCTTAGAACCTAACCACCACATTTAAAATTTTCTTGATAAGAAAATGTATGCTAAATTTCAAACAGTCAACCTAAAAATAAATATTAAAAGTACAACTTGCTCACAGTTGTTACCTGCCTTGATCTTAATGGCAAAATAATTAGTAAAAGAACATATAACTGTTACTATATGAATGATTAAGTTTTAATACATGCATGTTGGTGTACAGTCTATTGTTATACTCATGAGTATTTCAAATTCTGGGCCTCCAAACTTCTAGAGATTAATGAAGTTGCTTTTGAATGTGATTAGTGAAGAAGAAAGTCAATTTACATAGGAACATAATCATTCATTACATATGGTGGCTTCATGATTTATACAACTTATATTTACAAACTGGTTGTAACTAATGCAAGTTTAAAAATTAATCTTTCGTGAATGAAACTAGACGAGATCTGTGACGACTTTCATGTTTTCAGTTGTGCTTCATTAAAAGCAGTGGGGAAAAAAGTGGATATTATGTGCGTATGTTTAACAAGATGTTTAGCACACGTAGGATTTTAATATTCACAAGAGGAAATCAAGCAGACTCACTAAACATTGCTGATAAATTGCAGGAAATGTTAGCAGAGACATTTATTATCAGCCTATAAAATCCTGGAAAATAATTCTGCTGTGGTATGACGTTTTGATGGAACTGCTGTTTTTCAGTGGCAAGGGAGGAATGAGAGACACCTGCCTGGACTACAATTTGAGAGCAGTGTTTTCTTTGGCAAAGTCTTTATTTCATTTGTGGGAATTTCTGGTTGGGAGGAAGGCCATGGGGGCATACACACATGGCCCACATCAGAGAAGATCTTAGGATGGTTCATTAAACTCGTAATTGTTTAGAAAGTCAAGTGAAACTGTTTGAAATGGTGACAGAGAAGTCAAACTTGTCGTTCAGACACAGGGCTTCTGCACACCTCCTAGCTGGACAATGTCTTCTCTAGGGCCTTCATTTCTTTATGCTCTGCTCCTCCCTGCAGAGTCCTCGAATGCCACCTTGCTGACCAACGCAGAGAAGATTGCCACCATCACCACCACACACACCCCTTCTCAGCAAGGGGCCCAGGAGACAAGGTCAGACGTGGCTTTTGTTTCTTTTGTTAGTTTTCAAGGGGGAAAAGGAACTCTGGGCATGACAATACATGTCTTTGATTCTTTTTCAGTTTCCCTGTTGGTTGCTCTTACATTTATTTCTCTCACTTTGGCAGGAATACCACCAAACCAAAGCAGGAATCTCAGTTTGAGTTCAAAGCACCCCAGGCCACACAGGTGAGGGCCGTTTCTTTCTTTTCTCTGTGTACTTTGCACATGTCCTTCCAACTTTCTGAAGCTATTTTTACAAGGTATTTTTATAAAGGCACCCTTAATTTAAAATAAATAAGCTTTTGTGAGATGATTTACCAAATATGTACTCATGTCTGATTGTCTGGGAAGTAACATTTTATTTTACTACCTTTGAAAAATATTCTAGATACTCTGTTCTAATGTAAAAAAAAGAAAAGAAAAGCCTTAATTGTTACAAGTATTGGCGATCAGAGAAGGAGCAGAGTAGCTAATTCTCATGTCTGATTGTCTGGGAAGTAACATTTTATTTTACTACCTTTGAAAAATATTCTAGATGCTCTGTTCTAATGTAAAAAAAAGAAAAGAAAAGCCTTAATTGTTACAAGTATTGGCGATCAGAGAAGGAGCAGAGTAGCTAATGTATTCATAAATGTGTTTCTGCAAGGAGAATGTCTCTTTAATAAGGTGTTTCTCAGGCTTGTGAATTTCACGAGACCCATAAAGCCTATCCCTCAGGATAGTAATTGAGGGTGCAGAAATCATAGCAGGTGAAACAAATTTGGGCAACACTGGGTGATACAAAGTTAAATAGGTTCCTTTTTTTTACTGGCTGCCTTAGAGCCTTCAGTAGTTCATTCATAATTCTCCTCGACCAGGATGGGAACCATTCCCAGAAGTGTAGAGGTGCTTGTTGGTATCCTAATGATGGCCACTGCTAGCATGTATGTTGCATGGGTCAGGGGCCTGAATATCCAGCAATGAATGGGGTGGTATCATATATGAGGAGTTTTCCTGTCCCAAACGCGAGTTGCAGTCTCACTGATGAAATTTTAATACATGGATTTGTATTAAATACATGCATGTATATAGGCATGCTCATGAATGTTTTCAAATTCTGGATCTCCAACTTCTGAGACTAATGAAGATTAATGAAAATGATTAATAAACAATTGCGAGTCACCAAGAGGGGGATAAAGACTGTGCCTTTTTGTCCAATCGAAAAATAATGTTTGGGAAGAGATGGAAAGAAATGTATGTGGATATCAGTTCTACCAGAATGACTGCATTTAATTTGTTTAAATAGGAGCAAGACTTTTACACTGTGGAACTGGAAAGAGGAGCCAAGGGATTTGGCTTTAGTCTTCGAGGAGGCCGAGAGTATAACATGGACCTCTATGTTCTACGCTTAGCAGAGGATGGTCCTGCAGAAAGGTGTGGAAAGATGAGGGTGAGTAGGGAGAGGAGTCTGGAATAGATGTAAATAAGCCCTCTGCATTGACTTCTTGACTTATGTAGTTGCAATGTTCACGTAAATTACATTTTCTATAGCTTTCAAGACGCACTAAATGCATAACTCCCACCCTACCATATATTTCTCCCTAAAGCATAGTTTGTTGGAGCTGCTTAAGTTAGGTATGCCCTTCCAAGTCATGGGGGTTGAATGAAGGAATTAAAATTACTTATAAATATATTAAAGTAGATTATTTTCTGAATCTCATTTCCATAGTTGTTGTGCTTAACTCATGAGGCAGGCACATCACTTCACAGGAATTCCTGGGTACCCCAGGATACTTACAGAACCATGTGACCCCACAGATTCTGGGTGGCAAGCTCCATTCATTCTCTAGCCGATCACCAGCTGTCTTACCCTAGGTGCAGAGAGAGCACATCGACTCTGCCTCAGCAAAAGGCCAGCGGCTCCATGGTCTGAACATTCAGAGTTGCTCTAAAGCCATCAAAGCTGAAAATTTTAAATGTACAAATGCCAGAAGTCCATGCTGCTCTGTTCCACTGTCTAATATCTGTTATTATGGATGAATGTGTTTCTCTCCTGGGCAGATGAGATGATTAAGAAAAGATCATTCATCTACTCACTATAGATAGGTCACACAGATTGAGACATGCACATGTGACAGCCATTTGCAACAAATTAAAAGAAATTAAGACAGATCAGGAAAGGGAAAAAATGAATGAAATTGAGCCTGAGCAGAAAAAGAAAAAAACTGATCAAGGGTGAGGAATATAATACTTACATTTAAGCCATAATTTTGATTTTTAAGTTCTTTCAGACTGAATTTTTTTTTTTTTTTTTTGCAAATTGTTGACCAACAAATTTATTTATTTAGTTAGTTACATTTTTTTCTTTATTAGCATATTCAGTTTTACAAATTGTGATATTTCTTTTTGCCCTTTACCTGATCTATCACTTCTCAAACCCCCTCCCTGCCTACCCACTATCTCTAGTATCCTTAGGTTCTCTCCTCAGACTGAGTTTTTTAATGCTTTTTTTTAAAACTGAGAAAGCAGACTGTGTGTGTGGTTTAAGAAAATTAAGCACTGAAAAATGGTACATAATAAAAATGCAGTTTCTAGGGTCAAACAGTATACTAGTTTCTTGTATATCTTTCTTTCCTTTTGCATATACATGCACAATTTGTTCATATAAAAGGGAAGATATTCAGTGGTATATATTCTTTTTGTTTGAATTTCAAACATATGGAGTCTGCTTCTCTTGGTCTTTAATCACTTTAAAAAGTTTCTGATTGAATGAAATATCGTTATCATGATATTTACTATAATTGTGCATAGTTCCCAAGACACGTTTACCTGTATTATCCAATTTGATCCCTGCAGCTTGGTAGACATGGGTTTTGTTATCATCCCGTTCTACAGATGAGAAAGTGGACTCCATGAAATTAAAGGACTTGAGCAATATCACTTCATTAACAAGTGATCAAATTCCAATTCAGGGTTTTAGACTCTAAATCCAGTGCTTTTCCTCTTCTTCCTCCTAGAATATAAGGTTCATGCAAAAAGGGATCTGGCCTGTCTTGTTCACTTCTTTGTCTCGAGTGACTAGAATAGTGGCTGACACAGAGTAGATGCTGCTATGAATGTGTCAACCATGGTCTCATCTGAAGGCTCATCTGGGGATGGGTTTGCTTCTAAGCTCACTTACATGGTTGTTATCAGGATTCAGTTCCTGTTGAACTGGGGGCTGCAGCTCTCCCTCATTTCCTTGTCATGGGACTCCACAGGGCAGCTCACAACATGCATCAGAGTGAATAAGTGAGAGAACACAAGAGGGAAAGTAAGACAGAAGCCAAAATTGTTTTGTAGTCTAATCTTTGCACTGACATCTTATCATGTTTGCTATATTCTGTTTGTTAGAAGCAAGTCCAGCATACATTCAAAGGGAAAGAGATTACACAGGATGTGACTGCAAGGAGGTGGAGGTCATTGCGGCCACCCTGGAAGCACCTACCCCTCCCTCCTTCCCTCAAAAATTAATGTTCCCCTTTCTGCTTAATTTTTTTTTTCCTTAGCACTTACCACTATTTGGCATCTGTGTATTTTTCTGATTTTTCTTGTTAATTGTCTTTCCCGCATTAAAATGTAATCTCCATGAGGGCAGGGATTTCTGTTTGTTTTTTTTCATTGCATCCCAAGCCACACATTTTCTGGAACATGTTTAATACTTATTGGGTGAATCAGTCAATGAATTTTCCATCTCACTTTGTTGTCTCTTGCTTTGGCAGATTGGTGATGAAATTTTAGAGATCAATGGCGAGACCACCAAAAACATGAAGCATTCTCGGGCTATAGAACTGATTAAGAATGGTGGCCGCAGAGTGCGTCTGTTTCTGAAGCGGGGAGACGGCTCAGTACCAGAATATGGTGGGTCAAACTATGAAAACATTCCTTCCTTCCCTGGCATGACTCCATGAATTTGTCTCCAGAACGGCAGCAGGAAAGTCTTTTTTGTTCCCCCCGTTCACCAGTGTCTTACCAGCCTCTCGTACCATGTGATTATTTGCCTCGCTTGTCCTGAAATCTCTACACATTTCATCCTTTTGCTTGCTTATGTGGACTGGGGCATGGCTAAGACAAGATCTTTGTAGCCCCCTTTCTGATAATCAGAGAGAACATTTTGTCTAGTCCGACCAAGAGCGAAGGAATGTTTGTTTGAACTGTGCCAAACTGTTTCTCAGATCCAATTGTTAGCACAAAATGACTATATACTCCTTTTAAGAAGCAGGAAAGCAGGTTTCCTGAGTGATATGTTGAGGCACAATTTTTTTTTTTTTTTGGTTACTTGATGTTTTTATTTAAGAGGCGTGAAATTTTGAGATGATTTGGGGGCTTTGTTCACCTCCTTTATGCTCTGTATACAACAGTTCTCCATCCCCCCACTGGTCTGTTACCCCAAATCAGAACGCCTGAGCCCACTACTATAAAACAAAAACTGTTGATATAGTAGCCATATGTTTTTAAATGATAAAGGATGAAAGAGATTCCCAGTGCTCATCACCCCACTGGTCTGTTACCCCAAATCAGAACGCCTGAGCCCACTACTATAAAACAAAAACTGTCGATATAGTAGCCATATGTTTTTAAATGATAAAGGATGAAAGAGATTCCCAGTGCTCATCATTGAGGGAAACATGTTTCTATACCTTTCCTATGAGGAAAGCCAGGTTATACATAGAATTCCTTTGTCATATCTTTAGACATGATTTGAGTAGATGGCAATGATCTTTGCATAGCTTAGTGTTCTGATGGCAAAATATTGTATATTATAATACTGTCCTGTTTATTTGAGATTCTTGTTTAAAATTTAAAAAATAAATAAAAAAGCTATGCCCTAGATGTAGGGCTTTTTTTCCCAACCAAAGGTCTACAAAAGTTTCTATAGAAACTGTGATTGAATGTTCCCCATATACATTGGTCCCCTTTATTAGGGATTTATCTGTTATCACCCTTTTTTTCTGGAAGTTGTTCTGCACAATTCCCAATTGCATTTTGGACTGGATGAGATGCTTCATTCAGATGCAGCTCAAGGAGAAGGATAGCTCCTTTGAAGGGCAGCCTTCCCAGGTGTTGGACATTGTACAGGTGCAAAATATGAGGGGTCCAAGGTGGGGGGAGGGTGAGTATCAGACAAGGCCCCTTTAGACATGGCCAACCACAGGGGAAGTATTTTGACAACATTAGGATACCATGGTTGTGCACTGTACTAAACTTCTGACCACTAGGTGTTATCAATGCCACTGAAACTGTGTAACATTGTCTCCCTTCTGTCTTCCCTATGCTTCTGTTGGATGTGATATTTCATTTGAGAGTCATCGTCAGTAACCTGTGTACCTTCTCAAAACCTATGTCTGTTGCACTGAGGATGAAAATCCAACACTAACAAATGTTCTTTGGGCTAAAAATAAAGATCATTTAAATACACGGTTTTCCAAGAAGGGTTGAACATGCCAGGGTCGTGCTGCTGTAATGTCTCCATGCGTCATTTGGACTAAATCTCTCTAATTCTATTGATTAGAGTTGCAAATGGGTTATAATATGTTAAGTTCCAATATTTTTCTTAACTTGATTGGAACCTGCTTCTCTGTGAGGCTATTTTTGTAATGAGTTTTTTGTACTTAATTTACCTGCCGCGGTTTCGGGGGGATGGGAGGGGCCTTTGTTCTTCTGTTGTTTATTGTTAATGCTCTCCTATGCCAGCCTGTCATTGTTCCAGTTGTTTGAAAAAACAAAACAAACAAACACAAAAAAGGATGCATCTATTGTCTGGGTTCTCGAGTCACCTTATGGCTGTCTAAAAACGTCACTGTTCCGATTGCGGTCTCTGCAGCCTTATTTGAGTGTTGCCTTAGACTGTCTGACTGGACAAATAAACTCTCTTTGCCCTATGTTAACAAATGCAGATTTTTTTTCTTTTCTCTTTGTTATAGGGAATCTAAACGTTCAACTTTTTCTCTTTCTCTCTTTCTCTTTCTCTCTGACTGTTCTTGGTGCTGGGCCCTCCCTTCTACAGCGATGATACCTCCTAATATCGCTGCATGTATGAGAAATGAAAAGCTCGGGGAGGCTTGCTTCTACCTTATGGGCCATAATCAAACTACGGTTTGTAGCTCAATCAATACTAGGTGTTTCTGTGCTGTGGCCTAATTTCCTCATTGCTTCTGCTTAGCTCTATTTTGATATGTTTGGCAATTCATTCTGAGCACCCTGCGTTCTTTGAATTGTAAGTACACCACTGACCCTGTTAAATGTTGCTCTCCCTTATCTTAAAAGTAGGCCTAAGAATCCAAGGTTAGATTTACAATAGTGATCTAAGTACCTTCCCTCACCCAGATCTGCAAATGACTTTTGTTAGGAACCTGTGTTCATTCTAGTAGCCTACTCAGCCATCCCTTAGAAAGAATGAACCTTGCTTATATCACAGAGCTCTCACTTAGGTAGATAGGGCCTTGCAAGATAGTGAGATGATGAGATTTCCTGGTTGGTCCGGTATCTCTTAGCAAACTGCAGCCCATGGGCCAAATCCTGTCCACAGCCTGTTTTTGTGAGTAAAGTTTTATTGGCACATAGCCACACCTGTTTCTTTTATGTGTTGTCTTTGTCTGCTTTTGCACTACAATGGCAAAGTTAAATAGTTGCAAGAAACACTGTGTGGCCTGCAAAGCCCAAATATTTACTATCTGGCCCTTTAGAAAAAGCTTACTGATCCCCTACTCTAGGCAATATTCCTCTTTTGTTAAAACCCACCTAGGTTTTGGGAGCTCATTCATGAAACAGATTAATTGCTTAATATTAACCTTGATGCCTCATGAAGGATCCTTAAAGAGCTCTAGTGATTCATTCCTTCATCTCTGACTGTCAAACGGGTCCTCCCTCCACACTGCAGCACATCATTTCAGGCACCTTACCTGGAATGGTATAATGTGTATAACTTGTTGGATTCAGTTGCAACAAAGCATCCCTGCTTTGAAAAGAGCTCCCATAAATTCAGGACGCTGCCTAAAACATTTGCAGTGTCGTTTCAAATAGTTTAATAATAATAAGTAGCAGTCATCATGGACTGCTCTGCTTTTAAGTCTGTAAATATCTTGATGCTATATGAAGCAGTCTGGTGACTCCATAGCTCCTAGATGTCATCAAGACTGCTTCATATGACACAAGGAAAAGTGTCTCTAAACATGAAGATTTTATCTGAGCCACATCTAGTTTCAAATGTGTACCTAACAACCTCTCTTCCCCTCCCTTTGATCTGTTAGTAAACTCCACATTTTCAAACCAGTTCCTTATTCTTAAATTTACACAAAAGTGAGAAAATAGTTGAATAACACGCACATAGATAGAGAGAATAGTTTAATGGACCCTCACGTACATGTCATAGTTGCTGACGATCATAACCCTCTGGCCAACGTGTTGCCTTCATAATCTCCTTTGCCCACCACAATGGATTCTTTCTTACAACAGAAGTATACCTTGCATATGGTAAAATGCATAAATCCTAAGTGTACAGTGCGGTGGATTTTCCACCTGTCCAGGTACCCGTTTAATGACCACCCAGACAAGATGTAGACCATTTCCATTCCCTAGAAAGCTGTCCTCATGCCCTTCTAGGTCAATACCCCAGATTATGTTTAAGCAGAACAAAACAAGTATTCTTTAAAGAAAAGAGTATTTTCTTTCTTGGGGGCAGGGGAGTGGTGGGCACAGGGAGAAGGATTAGTGGGTGGGGAGAGAACAGCAAGGAATGGCTGAGTTGGGGAAGTTTTGATACTTGTAGAGAGACTATTTGGGTTGTGCCTTTAAAGAACAAAAGTTCTTTAATGATCTATGTATGTGTTGAGAGAACAGTCAGCTAGATGCCGAAAGCCACAAGTACTAGTTTTTAACCCTAACTAGTTGCAGTTCTACTGAAATTAACCAAGATCCAGTTGGCTGTGGTCCTGAGTGCTGTCACAGTTGTTTGCTTGTTGTGACTAATGAGGTCTTAGGTGTGGGTGGGAGCGGGGGCCAGGAGCCGAAGGTCCTTGTACCAAACTGTTGCTCTCGTGTTTTGTCCTCGCAGACCCCGGCAGCGACCGGCACGGCCCCCCCACCTGTCCACCAGGTGTTCCGGAAGTGAGGGCCGGGCCCCCCGAGCGGCGGCCACGTACGGCCCTGGAGCCCAGCTACCCTCCCGACCTTCACAGCTCATCACTCCACGGGGAAAAGCGCGCACACGCGAGACACGCAAAAGGCAGCAGGGAGCACGGCAGACAACCCAACGAACACCACACCTGGAAACACCTTCTGTGTTGTGTTGTCTGATTTGAGGCTAAACAGTAGATGGATTGGGAGACAAGTTGTTTGGTTTGAGGGAGATACAAGATCCCCAGTACGAAAAGTATGTTCCCCCTTTTGAGCATAAGCCCATGATTGCCTTTTGCCAAATTGGGGAGGAGGGAATGAGCCTTGGTGGAAAGAACCTCTCTGTTGATATTTAAAGAAGTGAGGGTTGACAGTGCTCATTCTTAGAAATGCTGATTTCACTTTGAAACCATAATCAAAGATTGATTGAAAGGGAGAAAAGGAAGCGATCCCAGTGGTTATAGATCTGATTGGGAAGCCTCTGCCCTCATAACCCTGTCCCTTGAGTCTTTGGACAGCAGCACAAAACATAATGATTTTTCTTTCAAAGAAGACCCATTTTTTCCTGTCCCACAGGAGGTGTGGTTGGGTCGGCTGTAGCCCCAGGATGTGGTTTAAATGGATTACTGCCTAGCTGAGCCAAAACGTTTGCTTGTACTTGTTGGACCACTACGGCAAACTGCTGCTTATAGTGCATTGTGTATTTCCATAGTACTGTTTTGCATTTTCCATACAGACACAAAACTTTGCAAGTCAATCACTGTTGTTCCCATGGTACTGTAAAAAAAAAGAAAAAAAGAGAAAACCAGCCAATCATCGTGTGTACAGAGTTAAAAACTGTAATTAATAGAGCCTGTTTTCCATACAGACACAAAACTTTGCAAGTCAATCACTGTTGTTCCCATGGTACTGTAAAAAAAAGAAAAAAAGAGAAAACCAGCCAATCATCGTGTGTACAGAGTTAAAAACTGTAATTAATAGAGCCTGTTTAAAAAAAAAACAAAAAACTGTTGCCTTCTTTCTTGTATAAAAGAGAATTTATGATAAAAATTTAGCTGTGAGGAATGTGATGTGTTTATATTTCTGAATATGGAACAAATTGGTTCACGGGGATATATTTTAATGTAAACTAAATCAGGTATGTAAAGTTGTTTTAAAATGCGAGACTATATAAGTAATTCTCAAAGCTTTAGTTGGTTCGAATATCATCATTTCCTCCATGGTGAGCCTGCTTGTGAATTATTAAGCATTTGTTTGCATTCTCTGTTCTTCACTCATTTATTTCTTGCAGCGTGCTATGGACTCAGTGCTCTTTCTGTATTGATGAAAAGCAGTATGTGGGCCAATCTTTTTATAAAACACTATGCATATATAAATATTACATTGTTCATAGCTTTATTTGACTTATGGGTTTATACATTAGAATGAGTCACTATAGTTGTGTGGACATTTATAAAACAAGTTCCTTTCCTGGAACAGACACAATGTACATTCTGTAGCTAAAATAGAGGGAAAAGTCTGTGAATGCTATTTTTATTATCAAAGTTTTGCATACAAAGCATACACTGAGCTGTAGTAGGTAGGCTGAGGAAGAGTACAACTGACTAGTGATGGGTTTTTTTCACCAATTTCCTAAGAGCCAACTCGGAGATTTTATTCCTAAGGCTCCACTGCTAGGATTTTTTTCACTAGTTTTAGCAAAATCTGTGATGTTAAATGATTGATATTCTCAATTGTGGTCCAAAGCTTTAAATAATGAAATCAAGGTGGATTTTTGGACTACATCTTGAAGTCATCTTGATGTCTTTCTTATTGTAAGAGATGATATTGGACTTTTTAAAAAATCGATGTGCTATCCACTTGGGCTTGTCTTAGTCCGTGAAGACTTTTGGTGTGGCAGTTTAACCTGAATTCCACACATCAGATTTGCTTTGGAAATATTGTACTGTACAGGGACGTTAAGCAGAAGATATAGTTTTCTTTGAACTACTGTAACCTTAAATTGGAAACTGATTCTTGTGAGCCTACTTTTCCTAACCCCCCACTTCATGTAAATGTCTTAATGAGAGATGATGGATGAATATTTTGTATGATTAAATCAAACCATTTAGGATTTCCCCTCCCTCCATTGCGCAGTTGATGCCTGAAAGAATGTTGGGGGGAGGACTTAACACCCTACTTGTATTTTTTAAGTTTCTTTTGTGAAAGATTTTTTAATGCATTTTTACTGTAAAAATACATGGAAATGTATGCATTCCATAACCACTATTGTTTCTGGATTGATATCTTCTTTGTCTACATGTTGTCTCAAACGTATCTGGGTGAAGTAATCAATTGAGGGTGCCTGACTCCAACTTGAGGATAGACCATTCTGTTGAAACAGAAGGAACTATGCCTTTGTGGTTGTATAGTGCCCTCCTACCCAAGGTCTTGTCCGTGGACCAGCTGCCTCATTATCACTGGCTGCTCCAGACCTACTGAGTCAAAATATGCATTCAACAAGATCCTCAGCTAATTCTTATGCATGTAAAAGTTTGATCAGTATAGCATAGCACCTTGGTAGTAAGACAAATCCTGCAGAGGCAAAAGAGCTTCATCACTTCCTGAATGTATGACTCCTTAACGTTCCTTAAACTCTTTTTAAGCCTCAGCATCCTTGACTGTAAAGGGGCATATTTCCTAGAGTTAGTAAGAATAAATGCAAAATGCTTAGCACACCTCTGGCAATCAGAAGAGTTCCTCGGGAAATGACACTAAAATTTTTTTATTGAAGAAAATTTTCTCCACGGCAATGAGTATCCTAGTCTTTTCATTGTCCTGGTTTATTTTCCAATCAAAATTAAGAAAAACTGTTTTCTCACTATATTAAAATGATGAAGAATGTCTTTTCTTTTCATTATAAAGTTAACAAATAGTATGGCTCATGCTGCTTAACAAGTATAAATACACTTGCCATTGTTCTGAACTGTGGAACCAAAAGGCTGTGTTACAAAAGTTGGGATAAAAAGTCTCAAAACATAACTTTTGGAGGTAGGTATGTGGAGTTAGACAGACTCCTAAGTTACACTAGATGAAAAGTAAACTCATTAGTGAATGGTTTAACATGCACCCAGGTTGATGATGTAGTTCTGAATAACTTTCCGATTTTCTTCACACTGTTTTTGGATTGTTCCTTGGCATGACTTAATGGCTGGGATTTTCCTATAGAACCTAAGCTCCTGGGCATTCAAAAGTGTATTGTGTTTAATAGCAGGCCTTCCTATAATCCATCTCTTTTGCTGTATTTTGCTTTATTTGGTCAACAACATGGTAATTATGGATTCTGCTCACTTCCCTAGTATCTCTTCTCTTAAAGATGGCATCTTGAGGGCCGACCCCATGGCACACTCGGGAGAGTGCAGCGCTGGGAGCGCAGCGACGCTCCCGCCGCGGGTTCGGATCCTATATGGGAATGGCCGGTGTGCTCACTGGCTGAGCGCGGTGTGGGCAACACCACACCAAGGGTTGCGATCCCCTTACCGGTCACAAAAAAGACAAAAAAAAAAAAAGGTGGCATCTTGAAATGGTCCCTGGCTTAACCAACAATTGAAACTTCCTTATGTCATATATCTTTGCCTGCCATAAATAGCCACACTGAAAAGAATGTGCTGAGGCTCAAGTGTGGCTGTCAGGAGTGTTCCTGCTGGTGGGTAGTCCAAGACCACCTTTGATGGTCTTCATTAATGGTCAAGGTGCTCCATCTGAATTTTCTTTTAACGAGGCAACACCATCTGCATTGTGGGTGTTCAGCACAGTAAGGTCTGAGTGCTTTTGGAATACATGTCATTACAAAATTGTACAAAGGGAAATGATCAGGCTGGGCCCTTTCAACATAATTATTTGGAGTGTTTTTGCAGGAGTGGGCCTTCTGTTGAAAATTTTTGCTAGTTTCCCCCATGATGTCTTTATACAATGTGGTCATCTTCAGGGATAGGAGGATCATGGTTTTACTTCCTTAGTACAGATGTGAAGTGCTTGCTGGATCCAAAGCATAGCATCTCTTTGAAAGTACATGGATTTAAGCAAGGTGCTATTAACTGTTGCATTATACAGTAAATATTCAAGTACTGCATGTGACTGCTACCCTTTCCTATACCATCTTTCCACCTAACTGAAAAGTTTTCATTTTCATGTCTCTGGGGGAAGTAACAAAGGCATGGTCTACACAGCCTGGAGCTCTAAACACCACACCAGTGAGCATCGTCCTTTTAAGTATATCTCGAATTCTCTTTGATCCCATAGGATCGTAGAATTGAAGGGAAAATAGCTCAGCAAGGCTGCTAACTGCTGTATATGTAGTAGGCAAGGATTGCTATTCAATTACTCATTTTCTCACCACATTTATTGAAGACCAACTCTGTGCCAGGTGCCTAGCGGGGCTAGAGCTCCTGGTTCCTGGTCTCGAGAGTGTATAGTTGGGTGGGGAAAACAAAGACAAATAAATCACATATCACACCTAGGCACAGGGTCCTATGATAGTAGTTAATAAGGGGTTGAGCCAGATTGAGGGAGGTTACAATTCAGCTGATTCCAGAAGAAGAGGAGTTAACTAGTATAAAAAAAGAAACAGAGAACAGGCAAAGGCCCAGATATGAGGGGGTGTGACCCAAAGTGGAAGGGTTGCACCACGAAGGGCCAGGCCAGCCGTGTTCTGAATTTTAGACTTAGAATAACAGGAGACACTGAAAAGTTCTAACAGAGACCCTCGTGAGCTCTTGTGTGTTGGAGGGGGATGGTGACCAGCTCAGGTTTAAGTTTGAGAAAGATGGCCTCACAGCAACATGGAGAGCAGATCAGAGTGGGGCGTGAATCCAGTTAGGCTCTGGTGTTGGTCCAGGCAACACTCATTGTCATGGAAACCCATCATCATGGAAACCCATCCTAGAGAACACAGAGCTTCTCATAGTTGAGAAATCCCCAGGCTTTTGTTTACCAGTTTACCGTCTTCTATTAAAATAATTCAATCCTTTTTCTTTCCACCCTAAGTTCTTTGTTTGCCTTTATTAATAAATGCAGAATGCTTTGTACCCAGTTTCCTCTGTTAGATAAGATCTGTTGTTTTCTCTGGGTTTACAAATTTCTGACTCACTACCTTTTTTTCCTTTTTTTTCAGATTCTGGTTTCAAACCTTGTGATTTTTTTTTTTTTTTTTTTTGAGGTCGAACACATCTTTCTTAAGCTACAGAAGCCTATTTAAGGTTTATCCAATCTTTACCAGACATCTCTCACATTTGAGTGTTAAGAGAGAAATCACTCCTGTGATACCCTATTTTGAAAAGCAGCAATTTTTAAATAATTTTTAAGATATTGAGGCATTTCAGAAGAGCATCAAATAAAAAAAGCATTCTTCTTCACCACCTGTCCATCCCAAGCCACAGAAACAACTATTATTAACAGCTTGGTTTTTGACATTTTTGATCTTTTTCTACATATAATTGTATGTGCATGTAAATATGAAGGTACTTCAAAAAGTTTGTGGAAAGTGGAATGAAAAGATAATACTAATCTTTCCATGAACTATCAAAGACTCTCTCTCTATATATATATATATAGTTTTGTTTTTATGGCGGGGGAAAGGCCATTAAGCACTTACTAGTTTATAAACTGTTCCTTTATCTTACGTATTGTGGATATTTATTTATTATCCATGTTGGGAGTGTGTGTATATGTACACATATATGTATACACACATTAAAATCTCATTAAGAGGGCCGGCCCAGTGGCGCACTCA
>NW_007727857.1:21277-22518 GCF_000696425.1 Galeopterus variegatus | reverse complement strand
GCGACACCGAGGGTTGCGATCCCGTTGCTGGTCACGGTACGGGCGCGACACTGAGGGTTGCAATCCCGTTACCAGTTACGAAAAAAGACAAAAAGGAAAAAAAAATCTCATTAAGAAAAGTAAAAGTCTTATATGCTTCATTCATTCCCATTCTGCATCCTCTCCCCGTCTCTCTTGGATTACAGCAGTAGCTTCCTCACCATTCTCTCTGTCTTTACCCTTGCCCACCTCCAGATTCTTCTCCCTGTAGCAACCAGAGCTATTCTTTTAAAATGTCAAGTGAAAGGTCAAAGTCCTTACAGTAGGCTCTGAGGCCCTGCGTGATCCAGCCCCTGCTTTCCTCTCTGACCCTTCCTCGCCTGTTCTGCTCCAGCCACATTCCTGGCACACTGGCAGCCTTGGGGTCTTTGCTGTAGCTAGTTCTCTGCCTGGAATGCTCTTTCCCCAGATAGAGCCCCAGAGGGAGGCTGACTCCCTCAATTTATTCAAATCTTTGCTTCAATCTCATTCTTCCAATGAATCCTAACTGTGACCACCCCATTTAAAATTGCAACTTAATTCCTCTGTCCTACTCTTTTCCCCTCCGCAACACTTAACCACCTTCTAAGGTGAAGTATAATTGATGTGCTCACCTATTATCTCTAACATATCTATCACCTGTCTCCCTCCTCTAGCATCAGGGCTGGCTTTATGGTCGTGCAACCTGTGCAGTCACACAGGACTCTGTACTTAGGAGGGTCCCTTGCTTGGTTTAATGCTCTGCTGTCACAGTCTTAAATTTTTAGTAATTTGTGAACAAGAAGCCCCATATTTTCAGTTTGCACTGGATCCGGCAAATTATGTAGCTGGCTTGGTCTAGGATGTGAGCTTCTCAAAGGATCTTTATTCTGAACTCTGATGAATTTCAAATTCCTGGAACAGTGCCTGGGACATAGTTGGCGCTCAGTAGATGTAAGTACTTTCCTATCTGTTAATAGCTGCATATTCTGAAATTGACCACAATTTATTTAACTAGTCCCCTGTGGACACACAGTTGCTATTAAAAAAAAAATGCTGTAATGAGTAGCCTTTTACTTATAAGTTGGTTCCCTTGAGTAATTTGGTTTAGATACTTTTGAAGGGATAAATTATGACTCCTAGTCCTTTTTTGTTGCTGGTGACACTGATATTATTGACAATTTTCTTTTTTTTGTCTTTTTTCGTGACCGGCAACGGATCGCAACCCTCAGTGTCGCACCCGT
>NW_007727857.1:18680-20374 GCF_000696425.1 Galeopterus variegatus | reverse complement strand
GGCGGGAGCGCCGCCGCACTTCCCAAGTGGCGCACTGTAGCAGTGCACCACCGGGCCGGCCATTATTGACAATTTTCATACTTTCACTGGGAACAGCTGTTCTCAGCCAAGTGCTTGCATGCCATGGGACCTCTGTGCCTATTACCAGCTACAGCATAGCCGCTAACCCAGTGGCTCTTAGCCTTAGGTGCACGTTTGAATCAACTGGAGAGCTTTAAAAATGCTCATGCCTGTGCCCACACCCAGAGATTCTGATGAAATTGGTTTAGGTGTAGCCTGGATTTATATAAGGTCCCAGGTGGTTTTAATAGGCAGCCACTACATTCTGTATCAGCTTTAACCTCTCATGGACTGAGTGGGACTGAATGGGACTGAGTGGGTCTGCTTTGCTCCTTTCTCTTTTCTCATAGAGCGTCTACTCTTGCCTTTTTTTTAGTTTGCAGTGATGCAGCAGCTCAAAGGAAAAATGATCTGAGATTATTTTCCCAAAGTAGACTAAAAGACCTTCCTACTTGCATAAAGTCATTAGCCATATATAAACATAATGGGCATGTATGTATCAATTGCAAATTGTTTTATATTCCTGTTATCACTAAATTTATTCATTAATAAGGGTAGTTGAGAGACTCCTACATTCTCCACAAGAAGAGGTTAGAAGTATCATCATTTAACCAAGATTTCACCAGAGTACTACTTTCACATAAATTCATTTGAGAAATATTTTAATACTCTTATTTAAATGGAACATGTGGTATGTTAAAACTTAACAAGACAGTATGGAATAATTAGCAATTAGCAGTCATGAGGAGGAAAGATTCTTTTCTAGCAAGTTCTTAGTTTCCAAAGTATCTATGATGCTTCTCCCTCCACCCCCACCTGCAACTACTTTTAGCAGGCAACTTTGGGGCTGAAAATAATTGTGTTATGACTGAGTAAGTAGAGTGTGACATTCCTATGACCGAAATAACATGCTAACCTTACATTTGGGAGGAAAATATTCTTGGGAAAATGCTGCTGGCAATAAATGGCATTTACTTAGAAGCTCTGGTATTAACATAAGAGACTGTAACACTAGTCCAGGCCAGTGGCCCAGAGTCCACCACTGATATGACTAGCCCTAACTTGGGACTAAAGGGGAACTCAAGAACAGATTTGAAATAGTCATGAAATCTAGAACGAAGTAGTGTCTGTCTTTCATCGGCTGTGGAATGTGTCAGGATTAGTTAAAATTTCATTTCTCTCTCCAACCCATCAATTTGACAGTCCTCTCCTTTGTATAGCCACCCCTTCTAAAAGGAATTTTATGAGGCAGATTCTCCACTTATCCCTTGGAAGTTATGCCGTCCTTGACTTTAACTCTTTCTGTCATGTCCTGAAAGTATAGTCCAAATCCATTTGTTAGCAAATATGCACTGAGTATCTACTATTTTCCAGGCATGGTGCTGGGCACTCAGTGTCAAACAAAAGCAGTAAAACCCCAGCCTTTCTGAAGTTTAGAGTCTGGCAGGAAAGCTAGACATTGGATAATTGAATTAAATTGTAGTAAGAGCTATGGAGGTGTACAAGGTGCCCCCAAGTTTCTAAAATCGGGGGACTTTAGGGCCAGCCCAGTGGTGCACTGCTACAGTGCGCTGCTTGGGAGCACAGCGGTGCTCCCGCCGAGGGTTCGGATCCCACATACAGACCGGCCGCTC
>NW_007727857.1:14903-18044 GCF_000696425.1 Galeopterus variegatus | reverse complement strand
CAGTCCAGTATGGGTGCGACACTGAGGGTTGCGATCCATTGCCGGTCATGAAAAAAGACAAAAAGGAAAAAAATAAAAATAAAATAAAATCGGGGGACTTTAACTGAATGGTCAAAGAAAAAAGGCAAGGAGGAGGAAGCGTTCTCAAAGGAGGAAGCAAGAGCTGAGCAAACGCCTCATGGCAGAGGGAGTGTGGCTTATTCCAGGAGTGTAGAGAAGGCCTTCGAGACTGAAGATCCAGCAGAGCCAGGGAGGACAAAATAGAGGTACGACCTGCAATGTGGCTGTAAGCCTGTCTTAGTCCATTTTGTGTTGCCATAATGGAATACCAAAGACTGGATTAATGTATAATGAACAGAAATTTATTTGGCTCATGGTTCTGGAGGCTGGGAAGTCTAAGAGCATGGTGCCAGCACCTGGTGAGGGCCTTCATACTATATCATCCCATTGCAGAAGGTGGAAGGGCAAGAGAGTGTGAGAGAGCGAGAGGCCAGAAAGCGGCCAAACTCATCCTTTTATCAGGAACCCATTCCCACAATATCTAGCCCACTCCTGCAGTAATGGCATTAATACATTCATGAGGCAGAGCCCTCATGACCTAATCCCCTCTTTCAGGTCCCGCCTCTCAACACTGTTGCATTGGGATTAAGTTTCCAACACATGAACTTTGGGATATACATTCAAACCATAGCAGACCCTTAGGGAGAAAGGCCCACTGCCTATTTCCATAGGAGGAGAAAAGAGAGATCAAAGGAGCAATTCACAGGGAACCAAGTAACCACCCCTCCCCACCATTGCTAAAATGACTCTCACAACAAAAAGCGGTGAGAATAGCCCACATTCAACATCTGGATAATCCTAAAACCTATTATAACATGTGAAGGGAAAATCATGTGTTGGTCTTTTAATAAAGGAGCAACTGTTTTATTTATTCTTTCTACAGGAGTCAACATTTGGCTTCTAGAGAGCACCCTTGGGCTAGGAGCACCTTTGCTGCCAGTCGGTCACTTTTTTAACTGATCTTATTGGACACTTGTAACACAGGGAAATATTTCCTGTAGCTAGATGGGCAAAATTACTGAACACTGTCATGAGCCCCATGAAATCACATAGGCTGGCTTATGATTTTTTTTCCCCTCAACCTATTTCAGTTTTATTTTAGAAAACCTATTCCATGGGAGTTTATTTTTATTACTTTGGTATATTTTTTCTGGATTGTTTTTGTTTTATTCTTATTATTTATTAAGAATTTCTTTATTCTCTCTTCCTGGATTCCATTGAAATGAATGAGAAATACCAAAGGCTCATGCCTAGGTAATAAAAATGTCTTTATTTTTTCTTCCTATTAATGAGCTTTAATTTGGATTTTGAGAAAAGTGTTTTTCCTCTGCACCCCGCCCCCACTGTGTCATCAATGGTTACACCAGATGCTGGGAAATGGCCTGGTCCATGTATAGAATGTAGACTGGAAAAAATTCCATATTCTCTATGATTGTATGCTACTTTTAGGAGGAGCTGGATGTGAATATCACTGAGAACATGATTAGGTTTTGAGAAGAGCAGTTGAGACCAAAAAAAAAAAAAACTTAATTTTTTATTTGTTTTAGCATACAAATAATGCATACTACATTAGTTTTGTTTAAAAACTCCAAATAGTGTAAGATAAAAGCTCCTCTTGACCACTCCCCTCCTAAATCCCAGTCTTCTCCCAAAGCTAACCATTGTGGTCAAATTGGGGCTTTCTTCCCAGACACATCACTGTCTATACACAAATGCACAAAAGCATGTACTCATATATATGTGTGTTTGTGTGTGTAATTTTTGTGGGGTTCTAAAATAACAAGTGCATAAAAATGTACCTACTGTTCGGCAGTATTGTTTGTTTTCTCCTACTTAATATATCTTTCACATCTTACCAGATCAGTGAGTATTCTCATGCCTTTTTAAAATACTGCTGAATACTATTCTATAGTGTATTAATCTGCTTGTGCTGCCATAGTAGATTACCACAAAGAAGGACGCTTAAACAACAGAAATGTATCTTCCCACAGTTCTGGAGGCTGGAAGATCAAGGTGCATGCAGAGTTGGTTTCTGGTGAGGCCTCTCTTCCTGGCTTGCACATGGCTGTCTTCTTGCTGTGTCTTCACATGGCCTTTTCCCTGTATGTGCACATTCCTGATATCTCTCCTCTTTTTATAGGGATGCCAGCCCTATCAGGTTAGGTCCCCACCCTTAGGACCTCATTTAACCTTAATTACCTCCTTAAAGGCCCTGTCTCCAAGTACAGTCACATTGGGGGTTAGGGCTTCAACACATGAATTTGGGGAGTACACATTTCAGTCCACAACATACAGTATAGATGTCCTATACTTTATATAATCTCTTTAACTTTGCCATGGATAAATTCCTTTACATTTTTTCAGGCTTAACTTCAGCATGATTTTGCCCTTGGTCTAAAAGCAACCAAGATTTTCATCACCTCTGGAGGGTTGGGGGAGGCAAGAGAGAGGGAATGGAGATGGGGGGGGTGATAAGGGAGATTGATTGTTAAAAGGCTGATATCTAATTACTCATTCTCAGTAGCCCACAGAGTTTTCACCTTCTTATCTCCCTGCTAAGCTACAAAGTGGGAGCATATACCATTTGAGGATGCAGAGTTGGAGTGGGCAGGCACAGCCAGAAATGTCCTGTGTGGGCTGCAAGACTTCCTTGAAAATCAGCATTGCTAGTGGGAAACCTGGGAAGATTTTAAAAGCTCCAGGCCACAGACAGACACCCCCAACGCTGTTCCCACTCACTGCCCAGACAGAGTTGTCTGGGGGATTTGTATCCAATTACCAAAATGCAACGTTCACCATTCTGTGTATCTTTAAAGAACCCTCTGTGTGCATGCTCACCCAAGTTCCCGTATGTCATGGGAAAATCTGGAATTCTTTGTTCATTTGGATCAAAGAGTAATGACTCAGGGAAGATAACAAAAAAATTTTTCTGGTAAATCTACAAGGTTCCTCTGGATGTATACAGTACTGGAAAGAAATTTTTTTTTTTTCCTTTTTGTCTTTTTCCGTGTCCGGCAACGGATCGCAACCCTCAGTGTCGCCCCCGTACCGGACCGGGACCAGCAACGGGATCGCAACCCT
>NW_007727857.1:0-14893 GCF_000696425.1 Galeopterus variegatus | reverse complement strand
GAAAGAAATATTTTGACCTCTTGTCTAAGCCAGTGGTTTTCACTCAGGGGCAATTTTGCCACCCAAGGGACAGTTAGCAATATCTGGAGACATTTTTATTGTCACAACTGGTGGAGGGGGGGTTGGTGTGCTACTGGCATCTTGTGGGTATAGACCAGGGCTGCTGCTAAACGTCCTACAATGTACAGGACAGCCCCACAACAAAGAATCATCCAGCCCAAAAAGTCAATATTGCCAAGCTTGGGAAACTCTGCTCTAAGCCAAATGATAGAGATTTTCTGGGGTCTTGCATTTGGGGAAATAATTTCAAAGAATATTGACATCTTAATTTTGTAGAAGATGTAATTTTAGGGCTGGCCCGTGGCTCACTCGGTAGAGTGCGGTGCTGATAACACCAAGGCCCCGGGTTTGGATCCCACATAGGGATGGCCGGTTCGCTCACTGGCTGAGCGTGGTGCTGACAACACCAAGTCAAGGGTTAAGATCCCCTTACCGGTCATCTTTTAAAAAAAAAAAAAAGAAGAAGATGTAATTTTAGATAAGCCTGCATTTTTCCAAAATTGCTGATTTGAATATCTCTTTGAAATGAGTGGTATCTCAGTAAATAATTTCCTTTTATATTTTTCAGACAGCTAACTGAAGCAGTCTCTTAAATTTCTTAGTCATAACACACAGGATTCTTGGAGAGTAGTTTGTGACATCCGCAGCCATCCTTAGTTTGGTTACACATTCAGTTGGATTATTTCTGACTATCAAGTGACGTTTATTTAAATTTCAGCCACCAACTGAAGCTTCACCTTGAGTTAAATAATAACACATGATTCACAAGGTGTTATGAGGTTTAATTAGTTACCTTCTATAAGGTGCTTTGAAGATAAAATGTTCACTTTGAGTTCTAACTATTATAAATAGGTGAATTAGGCACTGTTCAGCCATTACTAGTGGCTTTGATCCTGCCTCCCTTCTCACCTGCCTGAGCAGTTCACTGGAAGGAAGGATATTAGAAGAAGCAGGAGTGGCCAGCAGTGGAAGAATGCAAACCTCATTTGTGGTGGCTATTTTCAGCTTCTCTTTTAATGGTGAGATGAAAAAAACATCCCAAGGGAAATTAACATCCCTTCATAGTGATGGAAGACTTCAAGTTATTACCTCTGAAACACCAATAAGTAAATTAGAGAAATGGGATTTTCTCTCATTCATATTCATTCACCTGTCTCCCCCCGACCCTCTGCAAGAAAAAAAAGCAGGATTATGAGATTTTGCTAATAGTCTCTCAAATAAACCACAACCTGCATTTGGGAAATCCTTATTTTCAGCGCAGACTCCACTCCTTTGGAGTTTCCTTCCTTCTTTATAGACATCACCATTGTCATCATCATCATCATCTTGTATTTGTATGGACTCAAAATCACCTACTATGTGCCAGGTACTGTCCTGGGACCCCATCTAATCTTCACAACACCTGTTGACAGAGGTACAATTATCCCTAACTTACAAATGCCATAACTGAGGTTCACAGAGAGGACTGTCACAACCATGGTGGTCACTGAGCTGGGAAGTGATGGTGCTGGGCTTATTGTTTCAAAGTCAATGGTGTATTCTTTCCAGAACCTCCTCCTAAGAAAAATTTCATTGTATCTTTTTTTGGTCTGGCTTTTGTCCCCCTGGGAGTCTAGTGGGGAAGGTAGCATTTTCTCTGTTTTTCAGATAAAGAAAAAGAAGCAAGAGTGAAGGATTTGCTTATGAATGAATACCAACAAGTTATTTGGTGAGTCACCTTGCTCACTTTCCATATATTCCTCAGCCCCTGCAATTTGGCCTCCACCTTGACCCCTTGTGACCCCCAAGCCCAGCAAGGTCACCTGCCCTAATGGACAAGTGCAGTGCTGCTTCTCCACTCTCCCCTTTCTGCAGCACTGGACACAGCTGACCACCTGGCCTTGATTCTCTCCCTTTGGCTTTGGTGTTTTCTTCCTCACTCTCCAACTCTCTTTTTGTCTCTTTGTCCCTGTGACCCTTTTAAACACTGATAGCTCCCCAGGGACCATCTTAGGCATTCTTTTCCACTTTGGTGATTTCATCTATTTCCATGGCTTAGATCAGTGGTTCCTAAACTTTGCTGCATATTAGAATCACCTGGGGGAGCTTTTAAACTTCCCAGACTGCTTTTAAACCTCGTAGACTAATTAACTCAGAATCTCTGATCAGCAGTGTTTTTTTTCAAAACTCCCTAGGTGATTCCAAAGTGCAGTCATGTGTGAGAACCAGAGATGTGAATCATCTTGTGTGATTCTCGGGTGTGTACTTTTAGCCCTGACCTCTCCCCTCAATACAAAACCTGTATCTCCACCATCTCCTTGTGTCCCATAGACATTTCAGACTCAGCACGTCCAAAGAATAGGGTTGCCAGATTTAGCAAGTAAAAATACAGAAGGCCCAGTTACATGTGAGTGGAAGATAAATGACAAGTACTTTTTTTTAGGATAAGTATGTCCCATGCACTATTTGGGACATATTTATACTAAAAAAATTATCCATTGTTTATCTGACATTTAAATGTAACTGAGCCTCCTGCATGGTATCTGGGTAAGTATGTCCCATGCACTATTTGGGACATATTTATACTAAAAAATTATCCATTGTTTATCTGACATTTAAATGTAACTGAGCCTCCTGCATGGTATCTGGCAACCATGCCAAAGAGGAAATGATGCTCACCCGTGTCACTTAGCTCAGGGCAAAGCTTCACCATCCTATCAACCCAGTGCTAAACCTCAGAGGCACCTTTGACCCATTACTTTCTCATCCAGCCCCACATACAGCCAGTCACCCACTCTTTCGACTCTACCTCTGAATCCTGAAATGCTTCTCTGATCTTTCCTTCTCATGCCTTTGCCAGCGCCAATGTCTCTGCCTTAAGTCATCTCATTCTTTCAGGATTATATTCACTTCGTACCTGGATCCCTTTGCCTCTACACTTTCTCTAACAATCCAATTTCCATGATTTGTCAAAATAACCTTTTAAAACACAAATCCAATCATGGCATGGATTTCTAAAGCTTCCCACGGCCACTCATGGCTGAAAGACTAGGCAGTGTGTACCCCTCAGGATCAGACCCCAACCCAACTTCCCAGGCATACTGTCTTGGAAGACTGCATGTCCTGCCGCTTGCCTGCACCTTGGCATCTTCATGGCTTGGAATGCCTCCCCTTCCTGACACAATTCTGCCCATTCCAGGCCAAACAAAACAAACAGAACAAAATCCCACCTTGGAGTCATCTTTGTCACTTTCTGATTTGTTAGTAATTCATGTGGACCCTTCCTTATAACCCTTTCCAGCTATCAACCAACTGCCCCGTCCTCTCCGTTAATGTCCCCATCTTCTCCACTAATGTCCCCATCCTCTCCACTAATGCTCTTTCAAGACATCAGCATCTAGTGCCTGTACTTATGTCATAGCTTTCTAATTGGTCTCTCTGTATCCACACTTGCCCCCTTCTAGTGTGGGCCTTTTGTTAGTAATTCATGTGGACCCTTCCTTATAACCCTTTCCAGCTGTCAACCAACTGCCCCGTCCTCTCCGTTAATGTCCTCATCTTCTCCACTAATGTCCCCATCCTCTCCACTAATGCTCTTTCAAGACATCAGCATCTAGTGCCTGTACTCATGTCATAGCTTTCTAATTGGTCTCTCTGTATCCACACTTGCCCCCTTCTAGTGTGGGCCTTTTTAAAGTAGGTTGGGTCTTGTCATTTATCTGCCTGAGTGGCCCTTTCCTATTTTGTCACACCCACTTCCCTCACTGATTATGGCCAGCAACTGTTTCAGGGCATACCAGTTGGACTTCTAATGACCAGGATCTGAATTTCAATGCCTGTGAGTTTTCTCTGGCTGGTGAAGTAGCTCTTCCCAGGTAAGCAGCAGGTTGGCAGTGCCAGCAGCCCTCAACCAATGCTTGATAGTCCTTGGGTATATGATCTACACTGTTTCTCAGAGTTTCCCAGTAGGATTAAGCACAATGGCACATAATAGTAATTTGCTTTTTAACTCACCGTTCATTGGCTCCTTCTGTTTCTGCTTAATTTCCATGCTCCTGTCCAAGGGTACTTAAAAAAGTTGAAAGAGTCACATTATCTTGTAATTCTATTTTTCCACAAAATTTTTGAAATATCTGTGAATTGGCGTTTACTGGGATCACCTCCCAAATAAATGATTTGTCCTCAAATCCTTGACTTAGAGTCTGCTGCTGGGAGACCCCAAACTGAGACACTAACAAGTAAACTCTTGGTAGTCTTTCCTGGGAGTGTTAGATCATTAACACAAACATGCCTGATGAATGGGAGAACATAAAGAATTGAAGGATGGCACAGAACCAAGAGAGTTTGAATAAATGCCTTTTTATGATACTGCAAAATTGACTTCTTTTTCTTCTTATTAAAACCCATTCCTAAAAACAAGAACTTCTATCATGAGCTCTTTTGGGGTATGCCTGTGCAAATCCCAGTAATCCTGTAAGTACGCCCTTTGCCCACAAAGGCGGTGGCCCTGGGAACCTTGTTTATGGTCTCTACCCCTGGCCATAGATGATTGGACCAGAATGGCCATCTGACCCAAGCTGGACCAATAAAATCTACTGTCTCAGGAATACAGAGTTAGTGAGGCACACATGTTCTGCTTTCCTGACTGCCCCTCATCCTGCTCTCATATATGCCCAGCTGTGTCCCACCCTGCTGTAATGGCTAAGTGGGCCCAGCCCACTGCAAAAAAACAAGTATAACAATATAAAGGAGACAGCCTTGCTGCATTCAGGGCTCAGCCTTTGTGACACAAGTCCGCTGAGCCATTGCCAGCATCAATAAACTCTGCTTCCTGTTGCAAGCCTCGGTGTCCTGCCTCTCCTTGAGAGTTCGCTGTAACATTAGGACTTAGCCATTCTTGTTGAGTTACAGCTGAGAAAAATAAAACATAGGAACAATGAACAGCCATTTTCTACCACGCCGGCTAAGTAATGGATAAAGCTGGTCTGCAGAGAGAAAAAAATAAAGTAGGCAGAGATGAGAGAAGGGAAGTACTATCTTGGTCCTTGGCTGCTTTCCAGCCCCTTCCTGAAGATCAGCCACATCTCTGTTCATGGCTTCTATGAGACAAACTGTGTCCTTATAATGCTTTTTAAATTATTTTCTTTAAGTGCTGTAGCTAGCTCAAGTTGGTTTCTGTTACTTGCAACCAAAGGGTTCCAATGAATACAGTTTCCATGGAGCTTGCTACAAAAGAAGTGAAACATCTTTGATGTTTTTTCCTGATGAAGATTTCTGTCTACACCACTCAGGAGTCCAGCAATAAGCATCCAGTGCCCTTAGGGGGGCTGTCTAGATGAAGGTGCAGCACATGCTACTTTGTGTTTTCATTTCCTGATGGGCTTTTGTTTTTTGTTTTCTTCCTTTACTTTGCCCATACAACTGGAGTACTTTGGTGCCATTTTACTTCTTAAGATATCTTGTCTCTTTTAAGTCCTAATGTTGGGGCATAAGTATATCCTCTGGCAATCACCCTTGAAATTATATAGCATTTCTCTTAAGCATGGTTAAATAGAGGAAAATGAGCAATGCCATCTTTCAGCTATTCTGAAAAAAATTTACAGCTATTCTAAAAATTTGATGTATTGGAACAAGTGTTCAAAGAGTTTGAGTAAATCAAATGATTCTCCCATCCTCCCCCTGCTTAAATGATATTCCAATTCTGAAAAAATGTGCCAGGAATGAGCTGCTATTGGAGTGGATATGGTGGTAGATTGACTGTATTGATGATCCCAATCAATGTCCTCTCTGTATTTATTCCTTTTGCCCTAAACCTTTATAGTCCTATTTCAATATGATTCTGGGCTAGCCTTGTGACTTGCTTTAGCCAAAAGAATGCAGTGGAAATGATGGCATGACATTTTCAAGCCCAAGTCTCAAGAGGTCTTGCAAACTTCCCTTGCTCTCTTGCATAGTTGGTCTTTCTTACTCTTGGACTCCAGCCATGCCAAGAGAACCAGCCCTGGCTAGTGTGCTGGGGGATGAGCAACTATGTGGAGCAGAATAAAGTCATCCTGGTCAAGGCCATCTGAGACCAGCCAGCCCCAATCAACCTGCCAGCTGATGACAGACACATGAGCAAGGCTGGCCAAGATCAGCAAACCAGGTCCACATCAGCAGAAACATCCAGGTGGTCCTTAGACTTTGGAGAAATGATAAATGGTTGTTGTTTTAAGCTGCAATGTTTTGGTGTAATATATAGCCTCATTGTAGTAATAGACAGATATACCAAATCTTTCTCTGATTGGAATTAGAAGTGCTGAGGTCCCTAACATAAAATGTGAAAAATAAAATTATCGTTGTTCTATCTATATGTGTTACCATAGATTTTCAACAGATTTGGAGGCTATATTCTAAATGATTGACTTAATATGGGCTATAATGTGTACAAGGAAGTCACTCTACAGGGATTTAGTGTCATCTGAAAGAGATCACTCCTCTATAGCAGAGGCTAGCAAACAACAGTCATGGGCCAAATCCCACCCATGGCCAGTTTTTGTAAAGTATTATTTGGAACATTGTCTAAAACTAATAAGGTTCTATGTGCTAATAATTGCAAGAGATGTGCCATATGGATCAAGACTGCCAGGGCAAAGAAAACAACTATTTCAAATAAAAAGCAAAAACCCGAAGTTGCAGGGGTACATGCTCCAAACAGCAGCCCCCGCTCGGAAGGGAGGCGCTTTGCCCAAAACCTCACACATGCCGCATGCTCCACGGAGAGACCGCTGAGGGTTTTCTAATTAATGACCAATAGCAAGTCCTCTACTCAACACCAGGGAGCCCAGCTTGTTCTAAATATAAACATCACCCTTAAACTCCTTAAAAATCACTTTTCTCTGTAGTCAACACTCAGAGTCTTTAATCTTTCTTTTGGGAATGCAACTTTTTTTGGAATGTACAAAACTGTAGTAACTCTGCCACTGATTTACTGTCTAATAAATAAACAGAGAGCATCGTGAAGATTAACCAAGCTTCTCATGGATGATAGATTCCAGATACTCAAATGATTCCTCTCCCATTTTATTGTGAAAATATCAGGAGCAAAAAGGTATAGGTGAATGACATGGATAAATTTTCTTCCAAAATTTGTCCTAATTGAAATGTATGAGAGAAAGGCATAGTTTAAATGAATGGTTCATAAGCCGTGTGTCAAGCATTGGGCTAGAATGTTGCAGACACATGTCAAAGTCCACATACCCAAGACAGCCCTTGGTTCCTCCACCCAAGCCCGCTTCTGCCCAGTCTTCCCCAGCCTGTTGGATGGCAGCAGCCTCAGCCGGTTGTTCTCGCCCCAAACTAGACACTTTCTTGTCTTCTCTTCCCCTTATTGCTCCCATCCAACACAGCATCAAATTCTGTCAGTTGTTCTATTGAAATGTAGCCCAAATCTGACACCTTCTCCATATCCTTACTGCCATCACCACAGTCCATGGCATCAGCATCTCTTGCCTGGATGCCTGATGAGCCTCTATACGTGGCCCCGTTGCTTCCATTCTACCCTTTATGGTCAGCAGCCAGAGTGACCTTCTCAAGATGTAAATCAGGTCAAATCCTTTCCAGCCCAAACCTCCCAATAGCTTCTCTTGCCACTTCTGTTCCAAACCTCTCACTGCCATCTCTCGCCCTGTAATACCTCCCCGACTTTGCCTTTGACCACTTTCTCCTCCCTTGACTCCAGCAGTCTAGCTACTTTAGTCTTCTTCCTGTTCTTCAAACTACCTGCTATTTCCACCTAAATACCCTTGCCCTTGCCTTTCGTTCTCCCTGGAAGACTCCTCCTTGAACAGCCGCATTGCTCTCTCCCTTACTGTACCCAAGTGGTTCTCAGATCGGGCAACTTTGCCCCACAGGGGACACTGGGCAATGTCTGGAGATGTATTTGGTTATCACACCTGGGATGAGGGATGCTACTGGCATCCAGTGGGTAGAGGCCAGGGCTGCTGCTAAACATCCTGCATCACACAGGACAGCCCCACAGCAAAGAATGTTCTGGCCCCACGTCAGTAGTGTTGAGAAACCCTGCTCTACTAAGTTCTCTGCTCAAATATTTTCTCCTTGGAAAAATCTTTTTTGACCGACTCTTTTCAAAAATGCTTTTTCTCTCTTCTTCCTCCTTATTTCTTAGTCTCTTATACAGCTTAACACTACCTAGAATAAGAATGTATATTTCTGTTTTTTTTTTCTCATCCCCACTTGAATGTAAGCTCCCTGAGGGCAGGAGCTTTGTCTGGTTCACCACTGGTTCTTCGGTGTGTAGGACAATGCCTGGCACGTGGTGGCCCTTCAATAAATGTTGCTAGATCTCTGAGGTTTGGAGAGGTTAAGTAACTTGCACAAGGTCACACAAGGCTAGTAAGAAGTCACCCAGTTGTGTTTTAGCCCCTTTAAGCCACTGCATGTATGCATACTACTCAAGGAAAAGCTTTATGCTGGTTATGCAAGTGCAGCATTAAGACAGCTTTCCTACCTTTCTCCTTTCAATTTTCCATACTCTCCCTGTGTCATGCTACCAGCCCCTCCTGTGTAGAAATTCTAGATCCATTAAACCTCTGACTTCCTTGACAAGTGCTTATTTCTTGAACCTCTCTTACTTCTCGTCCTAATCCAAAATACGAGTGAGTTGGAAATGCTGAGCAGCCAGGAGCCCGATCACACATGAGCTGTCAGTCTATCAGCAAAACCCACTGTCAATATTGGATTAATTGCTTGCTTAACCTCGGGTTCTCTGTAGGTTTTCCTTCCCAGACAAAATTACCAGTCTCCTTCAGCACCAACTTGGCAATAACAAAAGAAGCCTTGAAATGATTATCCTAATTTGAAGACAGCATGAATTCCTGGCTCTTTTTTATGAACATAAAATTGTGAGTGTCCTTTGTTCTTGCAAAAGTGATGAGCTTAAAAAAAAAAGCCATTTATTTTGCCTACTTGACTTTTCTGTACCGTAAAATGACTTTGGGTTTTATTTTTCAGAACTGACATTTCTGTATTTTAACATCAGACATTTTAACTTTGGGCTTTGCCCATTTCTATAGATTTTTCTCTATTACACCTCTGCTTCCCCAGCCTACACACACACACACACACACACACACACACACACACACACACACACACACACACGGTGACTACTCATTTCTCATGCTGAATAAATAGCCATCATTACCATGGAAATGATCTTGACAGGGGTTAGCTGGTTGTCAGAGGGAGCCCCCAGCTGGAAACCCCCAAAGTCGCAAAATGGAGATATCATTCCCTCCTTGGAGGAAGGTCCCAGAGTTTTGCTGTGGGCTTGCCTTTTTGCCCTTATCAAAAGTTGTGTGCTTTACACTGCTCTGAAGCCTGTTCCTTAATGAATTAATTTCTTGGCAGCCCTCTTGGTGTGCAGCTGAGCACTTCAGTTTCTCATTTGGGATTTCCTGTCAACCTTGACCTCCCTTGGCTCTGGCTGGGAAAGTAGCCTGCAGACTAGCCTGATTCCAGCCTTACTTTATCTGAATTACCTCTGTCTTAGGAGACAAGCTGCATTTGTTTCCTCTCCATAATCCCTCTGAGGTCTTCAATTTGAGAGAAGCCCTGAAGCTCTTTGAATCGCATTCGAACAGCAGTTGTATTGGCTGCAAAATTTAAATTAGCTAAGCCCAGGAGAAAATGACTAAGACAATTCATGTTTTAAGGAAATAGTATATATTGAACATGAGGCAGAAGGTCACAGAGTGGAAAGAATTCAAACTTTGGAGCAAGGTGTTGGTTCAAATTCTGTTCTACTGTGCACATGCTGTGTGACACATGGTCAATCACTGAACCTCTCTGGGTTTCAATTCCCCCTACAAAATGGGATTGATAATGCCTATCATTTTAGAGTTTGGAGAAGGATTATGAATAGTGTATGTATAGTGCCTAATAAAGTGATTGACACATATTAGAGGCTATTTATATTTTTACTGAAAATCTTAACTATGGAATCTTTGTTCTCTGTGAAAATCCCAGTCTAGTGCCTACATTTCTGTATAGATAAAGTCCACAACTGGGTTCCAATCAGGCTTCTTCCACTGCCTACCTCTGTGACCTTAGGTCATACACTTCCCCTCCCTGAACCTCTGAAATGCTGCTCATTAAGGAATCTAAGATGCCTTTTTAGTGTCCAGCAGTTGTATTGGCTGCAAAATTTAAATTAGCTAAGCCCAGGAGAAAATGACTAAGACAATTCATGTTTTAAGGAAACAGTATATATTGAACATGAGGCAGAAGGTCACAGAGTGGAAAGAATTCAAACTTTGGAGCAAGGTGTTGGTTCAAATTCTGTTCTACTGTGCACATGCTGTGTGACACATGGTCAATCACTGAACCTCTCTGGGTTTCAATTCCCCCTACAAAATGGGATTGATAATGCCTATCATTTTAGAGTTTGGAGAAGGATTATGAATAGTGTATGTATAGTGCCTAATAAAGTGATTGACACATATTAGAGGCTATTTATATTTTTACTGAAAATCTTAACTATGGAATCTTTGTTCTCTGTGAAAATCCCAGTCTAGTGCCTACATTTCTGTATAGATAAAGTCCACAACTGGGTTCCAATCAGGCTTCTTCCACTGCCTACCTCTGTGACCTTAGGTCATACACTTCCCCTCCCTGAACCTCTGAAATGCTGCTCATTAAGGAATCTAAGATGCCTTTTTAGTGTTTGCGCTGATGTGGATCCCAGCAACATTGTTGCCCTATTTGCGTTAAATTCTTTGAGTGACAGACCAAGTTTCTAACCTGATTCTCTAAGCACTTTGTATGGTGTCAGTCCAGCATATTCCCCTGGACACCTGAAGAGCAATTACAACTGACTTTGAAAAACAATAGCTCTTATGTTATTAAATTCTTTGAGTGACAGACCAAGTTTCTAACCTGATTCTCTAAGCACTTTGTATGGTGTCAGTCCAGCCTATTCCCCTGGACACCTGAAGAGCAATTACAACTGACTTTGAAAAACAATAGCTCTTATGTTTGTATTGAATTCTAAAGCTTTGCAAAGGGATATAACAGTAAAATGTCTCATTTATAATACCCTATAGATCTGGATGGTATATGTAATCATTTTGTGCCCATTTCATAGATCATGAAACCGAGGCCTACAAGCAAGTTGCCCAAGGCTGGATAGTTAGGGGATTAAAGCCAGATTTCTCATCACTGGCCTCCCCACTACGGTGTGCATATGGTGGTCTTCACTTTCGTATGGATGGATGCTCTGGCTCCTGAGTCTCAGAGAAGTCTGACATTACGCTGACCTTCAGCTTCCATTAAAGCACCGCCTCTACATGGCTAGTATTAGATAATGTCACCAGGACACATCTCTTCAATTCTGGGTAGGTTTTGCTGCTTGTTTCCAACTTATAGTCAGTAATGGCTTTTCAACAGAGGACCTCAATGCCTTTTGACAGAGCATGAATGGATAAGAATAATGATGGTGTGAATAATAACAGCTAATGTTTATTCAGGGCCTTCAAAGGCACTGGGGTAAGTGCTTAATGGAGGTGACCTTATTTAACTCTCATTCAATGAGCTTCATAAGGCAGAAGAGCTTCTTTTTTTTTTACTGACCAGTAACAGGATCGCAACCCTCGGTGTGGGATTGCAACCCTTGGTGTTGCGCCCTCACCACGCTCAGCCAGTGAGCGGGAACTGGTCTCCACATGGGATCCGAACCCTCGGCGGGAGCGCCGCCACGCTCCCAAGCGGCGCACTCTCCAGTGCGCCACCAGGCCGGCCCAAGGCAGAAGAGCTTCTATGCAGAAGTTTGTATGTCTATCCTCATGTAACAGAAGAGGAAACTAAGAGAGTCAGGGTAAGGTGTCCTGTGTAGGCAGAAGAGCTTCTATGCAGAAGTTGGTATGTCTATCCTCATGTAACAGAAGAGGAAACTAAGAGAGTCAGGGTAAGGTGTCCTGTGTCACACAGCAGGTGTGTAGAAAAGCCAAGAGTGGAACTCAGATTTCGGAGCCATATGCTTAACAGTTTTATGCTGCCCTTGCAGTAATAGCCTAAACTTTCAATGGACAAACTCATTCAGCAAAACTCTTCTCGGTGCCTGCCAGGTGCCCAGTACTCTATTAGGTGCTGGGCAGAGTCACTGCTAACTGGAGAGGCTTGAATTTGTGGGGCAGACAGAAAGATACGCAGGTCATTCTAACTCTACAAGCCAAATGTCATAGTAGAGGGTGCACGAAGCATTGTAACAACATAGAGAAAGGAACAAATGACCCTTCCTGACAGTGTCAGGGACAGTGTCCCAAAGGGACCTGCGGATGAGAAGGAGTTTGTGAGGAGGAGAATCAAAGTGTGCTGCAAGGAGGAACACTACTGTGTATAAAGGCACGATACAGGCATGATATATCTGGAAATATTAATCATTTTTAAAATTTTGGTGTGGCTGAAACACAAAGAATAGAGAAGGAGAGGGAAGGAAAATAAAATGGAGGAAAGGCATCTGCGGCAAGAGAGAGAAGGGCATTGTGTACCCATCTAGAAAGTTGATGGGCCACTGAAAGACACAGGTGCACACCGGGTTGTAAGCAGCGAAGTGCCAGGATGAGACTCATTTTTGAGTCTTTTGGGGAGATCATTCTGTTGACTGGAGGATGGATGGTAAGTGGAAGTAGTGTACAGAGCCCAGGCAGCAGGTAATTGGCAAAGTCCAGCAAAAACAAGATGTGGGCCAGATGCAGAACTGTGGGAATTAGGAGGCAAAGAAAATAGGATTGACATGGAAGTCGGGTGGGGGAGAGAAAGAAGCTGAGGTGGTGCTAGGTTTCTAGCTTGGGAGGAAAGTGTAGATGGTTTTACTACTCTTCAAGATAGCAAAACAAGAGAAGGAGCAGGCTCAAGAGGAAATACTGTATTTGTTTTTGGTTTTATGATATCTAGATGGAGATGTTCAAACACATCTGGAGGTAAGAGTTTGAAGTTCAAGGGACAAGTCTTGTTAGTGGACACAACTGGGATGGCTGCCCAATTCACCCCCAATATCCAGTGGCTGTGTTGATGTTACCTGCTCCCAGCCCTACATGGTTAGTCTAAGACAATGATTCTCAGCCGGGGGGTAGTTTTGCCTCCGCCCACCCTGGGGGACACTTGGCGATACTTGGAGTGGATGCTACTGGAATTTAGTGGGTAGAGGCCAGGGATGCTGCTAAACATCATACAACACACAGGACAGTTCTGCACAACAAAGAATTATACTGACCAAACATCAGTAGTGCCAAGGTCGAGACACCCTTGTTTAAAGAGAAGAGACGACTTACCCAAGTAGGGCCAATAGAACTTCTTCTCTGAAGAATTTCAAGTCAAATGGTGGTACCTACAGAAGGATGGTAGCTGGGGCCAAGTCACAGTCTCCCAAGATCCCTGGTTGCTGTGTGTTTTCCTTGCCTCTGTGTAAGGCCCTCCCCGATAAATTCATTTTATAGTCAAGTTATGCTTTAGTTAGTCCATGTTTGCTTATAACCAAAGACCTTGTGTTAGTTCATACTCTTGATTGCTAATGAGATAAATCCATTTCAAAATAGTAAAACAAAACAAAACAAAACTATTGGCTCATGATCCTGGGAAGCTTGGACATTTGCTGCCTTCAAGGCATATTTGAATCCAGGGTCTCGAATAATGTCATCAGGGATCTATCTCCCTCTCTCCTTTCCTGGGTTCTGCTTGTGTTTTGCATTGACTTCAGATCTTTTTGTTCTGTGACATGAGCACAGAGGGAATGTGCTAGCCAGGCACAGACCACAGCTGCTACTGTCCTCTACAGAAAGTGCTGTCTTGTTAGGGGGAAAACCGCTGCCTTGTTTTTATCTGTGTGAGTATCTCCTGTTGAAAGTTAGAGCTGGAAGCAGCCTTAGAAATCTGCTATTGCCAAGTTATTTCCACCTCAACCACCTGTGATGCCACATAATGCCATCTGTGCCAGGAGCACAAGTGCAGTGATTTTCAACCAGCAACCCACACCTGTGGAGCCATACTGGCATCTCACGGTGTAGTTTGATAAATTCGTCCAGTAGACTTTCATACACTTCCCATCCATGTTGTAGAAATGGTCCAAGTCTCCCATTTTGACTCAGAGATGCTGAGTTATTTTTCACAGCTGTGAAGGTCTAGAAGTCACGGCTCTTGAGTCACAATCTGGGCTTCTGTGGAAGACACTGTGACTGCACACTGACAGTCATATCTTCTTCCCATCCAGTACCAGGAGACTATGGGTGTGGCGGGGGTCTGCTGTGGCTACTGTCTGAAATCCTGCTCACAGCGCCAATTGTCTAGCTCTCTTAATTCTGTTCATGACGCCAATTGTAAGGCTAGGTGACCACGCCAGTTGTTGGGCTCTTTTACCTGCTGGTAATCCTGCACCGACTGGGCCGATGGTAGAGCTAGGGCTGGGTCTGGAGCTCCCAGACCCCTCAAGCCCATTCACAGACTGGGTCACAAACCCTTCATATGCCAGGCTGAGTCACCAGACCCCTTCACACAGGTCTATGAGCTAGGTAACTGGCCAAAAGGTCCCTGGAGCTATAGGTTGGAAAGCATGGCGGTGCTAGGCGGATGCCCGAGGCTGATGCCCACCTGCCTGCTTCACTCAAACTCCCCTCTTTTCTCTCTCTCTCTTTGCCTTTCTCTCTCTCTCTCTCTCTCCTCTCCCTGAAGAACCCAAGAATAGCAACAAAACTCAAAAGATACATTGGCGCACATGCGCACTAACTCCACACACACACAATTTGCTTACAATGAATGGTGTCCACACTCAACGGGACCCGAGGTGAGGGCCCTGACTGAA
>NW_007727856.1:365403-366458 GCF_000696425.1 Galeopterus variegatus | reverse complement strand
GATAACATAGGGGAAAATCTAGATGCCTTTAGGTTTGATGATGACATTTTAGGTACAACAGTAATGGCATGACCCATGAAAGAAAAAAATGATAAGCTGCACATCATTAAAATTGAAGGTATATGCTCTTTGAAAGACACAGGGAAGAGAATAAAAAGACAAACCACAGACTGGTAGAAAATATTTTCAAAAGACATATCTGGTAAAGAACTATTATCAAAATATAGAATGAACTCTTCAAACTCAATAATAAGAAAACAAACAACCCAAAGAAAAATTGGGTTAAAGACCTGAACTGCCACCTCACCAAAGAAGATATGTACATGGCGAATAAGCATATAAAAAGATGCTCCACATCATATATCGTCGGGGAAATGCAAATTATAAAAGTGAAATGCCACTATCTACCTGTTAAAATGACCAACATTCAGAACACTGACAACACCAAATGCTGAGGAGGATATGGAACAACAGGAAATTTCATCCATTGCTGGTGGGAATGATACAGCCACACTGGGGAAAGTTTGTGAGTTTCTTACAATACTAAACATAGTCTTACCAGAAAATTCAGCAGTGCGATTTACCCAGAGGAGATAAAAATTTTGTCAACACAAATACATGAAAATGAATGCTTATAGCTGCTTTATTCATAATTGCCAAAACTTAAAAGCAACAAAGATGTGCTTCAGTACATGAATGACTAAATAAATTCTGGTTTATCCAGACAATGGAATATTATTACATGCTAAAGAGAAATGAGTTATCAAGCCATAAAAATACATGGAGGAAACATAAATACATAGTCTATGTGAAAAAGCCAATCCAAAAAAGCTACATACCATATGATTCCAACTATATAACATTTTAGAAAAGGTAAAACTATAAAGACTCTAAAGAGATCAGTGGTTGTCAGGGGTTAAGGTAAAGGGATAAATGAATAGGTGTAAGTGAGAGGATTTTTAGGACAGTAAAAATACTCTATATGATGATATAACGGTGGACAATATCATTATACTTTTTTTCAAAACCCATGAAGTGATCAACACTACAAGTGA
>NW_007727856.1:361479-365173 GCF_000696425.1 Galeopterus variegatus | reverse complement strand
GTAAGTGAGAGGATTTTTAGGACAGTAAAAATACTCTATATGATGATATAACGGTGGACAATATCATTATACTTTTTTTCAAAACCCATGAAGTGATCAACACTACAAGTGAACTCTAACAGAAACTATGGACTTTGGATGATGATATGTCAATGTAGGTTTAACAAACATAAAATGGTGCCATTCTGGTGGGGGATGCTGATAATGGGGGAGGCTGTGCATGTGCTGGGCAAGGGTATACGGGACATTTCTACACCTTCTGCTCAATTTTGTTGTGAACTGAACACTGTACTAAAACAATTAAGGCATTGAAAAAATGTATGTGTGCATATTTAAGAGATAGAGAGAAAAACAGGCTTGGGGGAGGAAAGAGAGAAAGCAAAATAGAGAGAGAAAAAGTCTAAGAATATCCCTCTTTCTTCGTGGGACTAAAAATACTTTACAGTTGATCATTCACAGCAGTTCGAAAAAGAGCTGACACCAACCGAAGCATCCATGTAGAAACTTGCTGCTAATGAAGTTGGGTGATCCAGCCTGCAAATGCATTTGTCTGGAAATATTAAAATTCAATTCTTCCTTTGATTCTGGTTTTAAACCTTAACTCTATGAAAATATTCCTGGTTCCTTCTTTGGGAATGGATTTTTACTTCCTCTGGTCTTGATCTTGACCAATAATCTTATTCCAGAGAAGTCCATTCACTTCTGCAAAATGGACTGCAGGCAGGTTTGTGATATTTAAGTACTTGCTTTATTTCTCTAATATATTACACATTCTGTTCTACTTAAACTATGGTGGCTTATATATCTGTCTTTCTCGCTAGATTTATAATCCTTTTTTGGACAGGGGTCATTATTTTATTTTTCTTTTTGCAATTAAAGAGATTGTATGAAAGCATGATGTAAGCTGACAAAAAAGAAAACAATAAAGAGATTGCAATCTCATAAAAATATTATTTTATTTGATGTGTAACAGGTTACAAAGTGCTTACATGTACATTATGGGTTCGGCACTCTCTATTTGATATTAGAGTCAATGGAATATGTGCCATTGTTTTCATTTTAATAATGGCATAACTGTAGCTCACACAAACCTTTCATAAATATATTAAAAGAGCTGTGATTCAAAATTGTATTTCCAGAATCCAAGATCAGTATACATTTGGTTACATCATGTTTATCTCAACACTAATTGCTCATTGTCCCATAAATATATGCCCATAAATATATTTAAATGTACGCAGTAGAAATTTAAAAGAATCCTTACAGTGTTTTTCTGAGAAAAAAAAAAAAAGCCTAATATTTTCAAAGAAGAGACCATGTCTTCAGACACAAATTCCCAATAATGACAAAGAAGATACTGGCAGGAGGGTGAAACTGCACTCCCTTCTTCAGTGTTCACTTTTTCTGGGTTTAGTTATACACGGAATATGCAAATCCCAACTTTCTAAATGCAAACAAACACAGTGCATTTTCAAGAGCGACTTTAATTTTTCTTTTTTTCATCCTAATTGACAACATTCATAGAAAAAGCACAGTTTGAGCAGTAATAAGCCAGGAAAATTAAACAGAGACATTCTGAACTCTCTGTTTCCTCTTTCATTAAGAGAAATGAAATATTGTCAGTGCCCTTTATAGTTTTAATCAAGTATGTCAGCATAATACTTAATTGAGAGAAATATGCAAATGATTGTTTCTTTATAAGGCCAGAGCTAAATAAACACAGCTTTCTGCAAGTACCCATCACATTGGAGAAGTGTTTTCAGATTGTTATTAAAGACATTTTTTTTTAACCTAGAAAGTTGCTCCCAACGTTTTTATGCACAGGAATCTATATCAAAAATACTAGCAAGTTCGCATTTTTTTCTTTTTTTCCAATATCAGCATGCAAAGCTCCTCTTGGAGAAAATGAACATGACTGATTTCAGAGGCCAGCATATTCCATGTCTGTGATTTGCATTCTGGGGAGGGCGACTATGAGGGACAGATCACGCTGTTCTACCACCTATCCTGGAGTACCAGGCCATGCATAATTGATTTAAACTTGTGACAGCAAATGCATCATATCTTCCTAGAACTTAAGAACAAGCAGACATATGAGATACTGAAAGACTGAGGACTAGAAAGAACCTAGTTAACCTTCTGCTGCTAAGGATTACTGTATGTCAGTCATCACAGGCAGATACGTGTCACTAACTCTAAAGTCTGTTTTCTTCTGCTCCCTCTCAAACATCCTCATACCCTGTAGTTCACTCAAACCATATTACTAACTCCTCTTGAATATTTGTATGTCTCTGCCTCTATCCTAGGCATGTGCTATAGTCTTTTATTGAGATGCCCTTACTTTCTCTGTCTCTTGACCTTTTACCCATCTTTCCATCGAATTACCCTTTTTTCCATGAGTCTTTTCTGATCCTGTCAGAGACAATTTGTTGCTCACTCTTTATGACTTCTTTAGCTCTTTAAACTAATCTGTAGTATAACGGTTATTGCCATTCATTTGCTTTGTAGTGTTGTCCTCAACCCCTCCAAGTTTGCCCCCAAATTGTGATTTCTTCATCACTTTGAATCCATTGTTATTCATTCTTTATGGCCCCTGCCCTCAGTTGCTTTGAAATTCAATAGACATGTAATAGATACTGGCAATTTAAAGATCCTTTGCATGACATCTTTACTGCTAAGCATCTAAGACATATTATTGTTAAACATTGTGTTAGATGTTGTTTAGGGAAAATATTCAACTATTCATTAAACAGTGTATTTAGCAGGATTAAAGTGATTTTTTAATTATGTAAAGGACTAACAAAATGTGCCTTTCACCTTAAGTTTTTTAAATAGTTGATGGCAATTTAAAGCATTCCCAATAATTTAGCCCATCCTTACCCAATCATTTTCTCATCAATGAAGCTCATCCTGAAACGCCATGTCCTATGTGAATTTGATGAGGGTTAGCTGAAAGAAAAATGGAAATTATTTACCTTCTGATTATAAAATTATATTTCTGTTTATAACCTCATACAAAGTTGCACCCTTCGGTTGATAGAGAATATTAGTTATTTTTTTTTCTTTATTCCTGCTTGTCTTTAGCAGAAATATCTTTTTCATAATTTTTAGGCTGGAGCAGAAAAACTAGTTTCTGAAACGGATCCAGTTTCTTGAATGCACTGTGTGCTCCCTCACCTGTGTGCCTCGGTGCATGTGTTTTCACAGACTTGGTAACTTTCCCCACCCTTTCTTCACCTGTGTAAAGGCATCATGTTTATCAAGGCATCGTGACCATCACCCGTCTTTTACAAGCCTCTGTCTTAAATATTAAAATGAATACCCTTTATCTATGCCCCAATAATACACTCTTTACTCTGTATTTTCACTTATTTATTAATCTTTCCACTTAATAAATATTTACTGAGCATCTCCTTTCTGTTTGGAATTGGGGTGGCAAACGGTGAGCAATAGCCCCTGTGGTGCATTTCCTCCTAGAACTGAGTCTGGTTAAAGATTCCTCTCACATCATACATTCCAGGCAGTATTAAATACTCATGGGCTTGTTCCCCTCTTAGACTCTGAATGCTCCTCTGGGATAGGGGCTGCACTTTTTTTGTTTTTTTTTTTTTGTCTTTTTTCGTGACCAGCAACGGATCACAACCCTCAGTGTTGCGCCCGTACCGGACCGGGACCTCGCTCAGCCAGTGAGCAG
>NW_007727856.1:356558-361258 GCF_000696425.1 Galeopterus variegatus | reverse complement strand
CCTAGAACTGAGTCTGGTTAAAGATTCCTCTCACATCATACATTCCAGGCAGTATTAAATACGCATGGGCTTGTTCCCCTCTTAGACTCTGAATGCTCCTCTGGGATAGGGGCTGCACTTTTTTTGTTTTTTTTTTTTTGTCTTTTTTCGTGACCAGCAACGGATCACAACCCTCAGTGTTGCGCCCGTACCGGACCGGGACCTCGCTCAGCCAGTGAGCAGCAGTCTGTATGTGGGATCCAAACCCTCGGCGGGAGCGCCACCGCACTTCCCAAGCGGCGCACTGTAGCAGTGAGCCACGGGGCCGGCCCCTAGGGGCTGCACTTTTTATTGTACTCTGAGTACCTAGGGTTGGGGAACAGGAGTACTTAGTAAATTTTTGGCTGAGTGGATACCCAAAGAACTTTTCATTAGTTTTTTTTTTCCATTCTGATTCCACTGACCAGAAAATATTTAGTAACTTTTCAGTTATCACTCTTAATAGAGTTGGAAATACATTTTTTTATCTTATTGCAGGGCAGTATTCTACATAATATTAGAGCTTAGTAAATATCCTTTGATTAGTTAAAGGCCACTATGAATTTGTCTCTATGCTACAGTACATATGAATGAGTGTAATATCTGGTGAGGCTTTAGGTGTCACTGCTTCTGTGTTCTGGGTGTGTCCCATTGAATATTTAATCACAGCTCAGTTCTTGTGTTGTCAGCTCCAGGAAGGTAAGGTCCTCTGTTCAGTGTCAGGGCACAAACATTAACATGAACAATATGGGTCACTGAACACCGTATATAATTGCAGCTTCCAACAACTATGTTCATGGTGTTAATACACATCCCCATAATTTCCTTCTTGCCCCGGTAATTAATAATTAGATCAAAAGCCTTCATTCAACCCTTGGAGCATATCAAATATGCCTCCCAATAAGTTCCTACCGGGCATTGGTGATACTATGCTTACTTTGAAAGCCAGGTGGATGCCCGTTCGACCAGTTATAATGAGAGCTTTACAAGCAGGTGGTTGGACTGCTACTGGCACAGGAGATAAACCTCTGGAAGAAAATGTGGTCTTTATGGTTCACTGGTCCAGTTACTACCAAGAGGTCACCAAAATGCTTGATGCTAGAGAGAAAAGGCATATAGGGAGAAAGTTAAAGAAGACCTAAAAAACAATTTTTATTCTACAAAATTTAAAACCTGAGGCAATGACAAGTGCATATGTTTTAATTTGCCAAGTAATTAAGGAATTGTAATCATATCTCACTTACCAGTTGTACTATATCTTCTTATCAGAATAGCATCTTAGGATAATTTCCATCTGCAAGTGTACTTCAAAAAGTTCATGGAAAGATTTGCATTATCTTTCAATTCTATTTTTTTTTTCTTTTTTTTTTTTTTTTTAAGATGATGGTTTAAAAGATGACCGGTAAGGGGATCTTAACCCTTGACTTGGTGTTGTCAGCACCATGCTCACCCAAGTAAGCGAACCGGCCATCCCTATATAGGGATCCAAACCCGTTGCCTTCGTGTTATCAGCACCACACTCTCCCAAGTGACCCACACGCTGGCCCTCAATTCTATTTTTTCATGAACTTTTTAATTATTATACTTAATATTTATTATAATTAATAAGAAGACTATGTAGCTTCAAGTTAACCTAAAAATAGGTAATAACTGTTTGACTTAACTAAAAAATCTTCAGTTGGTTAGACTTTGGTGTTATAACACCAAGGTCAAGGATTTGGTTCTTGGCCAAATTTGGATTTTGGCCAGAGCCAAAAAATAAATAAATAAAATAAACAAAGGATGCATTTTTTTCACCATTTTATATGTGAAGAAAGCTGCCAAACTTGAGCAGGGTTAATAGACACATGGCTGGTAATATACCATAGCAGACAATATTGTTTGGCAGACCTAATTCACATTCTCTAATCCTCTTGTCCTGTGCCTACTTCCTCTTAGAAGGCTAAAGAATTTTCATACACATATCCTCACCCTCTCTACAGCCAGAGATGATTGTTTGGTGGTGCATTTCTCTTGTATTATGATTACAAGTTTGGATTCTGTGGAGGCAAACCTTTGAGTTTAAATCCTGTGTCTCACACTCACTGGCTATGTGACTTTGGACACGGAATGACTTCTCCTGTTGAATAGACATAACACAAGTATCTACCATATATGCTTACAGTGAGGTAGATACTTAAATGAGTTATTATATGTAAAGTGCTTAGAAAAATGTCTGACATAAACATATGTAAGTGTCATAAACACATACACCATTATTACGACTTTGGTAGTTGTTGTTAATATTGGCAAAAAAGATGGAATTGGAAGTCAGCTGTGATATTAAGAAATCTTTTATTTTCCTAATAAAATCAAAAGTTGTGGCTGGCACTATACTGCCTCCCTAGTAGCTACAGTGAATCTGGAAATGATCCCCGCAGCTGGAATATATGGGATGAATGCCTTACGGAAATGTAAACACTGGGGGAAAGTTCAAGAACATTGGAGAGGAGTAAAATTTGACATCAAGTTGTTGCTGATCCCAAACTAACAGTCACCTACCTCTCTCTGTGTTGAAACCACTGTATTCCACTTTTATGTTAGCTGAAATCGAAAGCATTCTTCCCTGACATGCTGGTGGAGCTGGCCCCACAGCTAAGTCTCATTATCATAAGAATTACGTAAAATGCTCTCTGCTTATTCAATTGATCAAGAGATAAACCAAATTTTTTAAACAGTTTCAAACATAGCCTCTGGAAAATTTAAATCTTTTTAGGTTGCAAGACTTTGTCTCACAGTTAACATTATGTATTACCACACGTTTTGACTATAACATTAAGTTAATTGTCCACATCTTAAATGTTAAGAGAGAAACTTTATTTCCAAACCACTGAAGACTTTGGCAGTTTTAAAGACAAACTTCCTTCTTATAGACATTTTTATATTATCTATGACATTTTTGTTTTACTGTGGAAATGTACATACTTGGTACTTTAGTAGCCAGCCTCCGAGTAGCTGTCTGCCTCCCAGGACGCACACCTTTGTATAGTTTCCTCCAATATCACACAGATAATGGAATGTGTGACAAACAGCATATAGCAGAAGTGGTTGTACGTTGCTTCTGAAATCAAGTTATAAAAGACTGCTGATTCTGTGTTGAATGTTCTCTTGTTAGCCAGCTCTCTCTCTCAGATCACTCACTCTGAGCAAAGCAAATTGCCATGTCATGAGGACACTTAGGCTGCCTATGGAGAGGCTCACATGGCAAGGAACAGAGGTCTATAGCCAAAAGCCAGTGAAGAACTGGGGTCTGCCAACAACCACATGAGTGAGCTTGACAGTTAATTCTCCAGCTCTAGTCAAACTCTGAGGTAACTGCAGCTCAAGCCAACAACTTAATTGTGACTTTGTGAGAGATGCAAGATCAGAACCAATCAAGCAGGCCACTCCCAGATTCTGATCCTCAGAAACTGCAGGAGATAATAAATGTTGTTTTAAGCTATTAATATTTTATTTTATTTTATTTTGCAATAAATAGGAGTATAGATGTCAAGAGGGAAAATGACATGACAAATGTAAAATACTCATGGTTGAGCTGGTACATATTTAGCACTCTATAAATGTGTATCTCTTGTTTCTTTTAAAGTAGTTAAAAACAGGCAAACAAATGGTACATATTTAGCACTCTATAAATGTGTATCTCTTGTTTCTTTTAAAGTAGTTAAAAACAAGCAAACAAACAAAAACACCAAAATCCAATTTAATAAGAGTACAGAACTGTATTACTCATATATTAAATCTACGCATTTCATTGTTTTTCTTTCATTTTAAATATTATTTATACTACTAAAAAGATACCTTAACAATCATACAGCCCATACTATGAGTGCAATTTATTTCCATTCATACATATTGAATGTTAGGGGCCTACTCAAGTAAAACATGGTTGCAGTTTAATCTAACAGTGATGAATTACTGGAGTGAATTCATGCAAACAGGGAAATTGAAATTAAATTCATCACACCAAGGAAAACACTTCCTACCCATGTAAATTAGCAGCTTTTCCGCTAAAATCAATTTGTTTTGGTAAATTATGCAAAAATCCTCAAAGGGCTTAGGTAAGTAATTTATTATACTCTTGGATGTTTCATAATGCTAGGAAATAAAATGTACTCACACAATATTAGGTGGCATAAGCTGAGAACTTTAGTGACAATTTTTGTTTATTATAATTAATCTAACTTGACTGCACTGTCAGAACATCCACATTATATGGGACATATAATTTTTGTGCCAATGCTTAGAACCTGCTGCATTAAAAACAAAAAGAAAAACAAAACAAAACAAAAAAAGCTTTTTCTTTTTGATTACTGATTATTCCTTAAAGTGTTATATGTCATAGGTCAGTGATTTCATTAAAAAACATTTTGAATTTTGTAGTTCTAAGATGGGAAATCACGTTCGTAAGCCAAGATGAGAATACTGTTTTGCACAAGGCTTTTGTGGAATTTGCTGTGTAATTTAAAGAGAATGTCTTGGTTTAGCAGGAATTTTATGTTGAGGTATCACCAAATCTAATGTGTACCTGTAATCACATAGAATTTTCAAATGAACTCTTTTAGCATCAGGGTGTTATCTATACTAATTTATATCTCTCTCACCTTATATCCCTATATCCAATGGTTTAAGCTATCTTAATCATT
>NW_007727856.1:354791-356341 GCF_000696425.1 Galeopterus variegatus | reverse complement strand
GAAATCACGTTCGTAAGCCAAGATGAGAATACTGTTTTGCACAAGGCTTTTGTGGAATTTGTTGTGTAATTTAAAGAGAATGTCTTGGTTTAGCAGGAATTTTATGTTGAGGTATCACCAAATCCAATGTGTACCTGTAATCACATAGAATTTTCAAATGAACTCTTTTAGCATCAGGGTGTTATCTATAATAATTTATATCTCTCTCACCTTATATCCCTATATCCAATGGTTTAAGCTATCTTAATCATTCTACTTCACATGTATTTGCCACCCTCTATCCCATGGTATGAGAAAAGTTTTAGAAACATAATTTCTTATCCAAAATACTGAATTAGTCACCTACTGGTATCACACCTCTCATCTTAATTACCCCAAATTATTACCTACATTTTTGGCAAACATTATCTGACCAAACATGAACTTGGTATGGCACCGCACTGCATTGCATAAAATAATTTAATGGTTTCTTTTGATTGCACTGTGAATACTAACCTTATAGATTATCACATAAAAAAGACCTTCTGCATCTTTATATTCAGCTACTTTTCCAGTCTTACTCCTTTCTCCAGGCCCCTCATTCCTGACACATCAAATCCTTCGCCTGTTCCAAAGTATACCATCAATTTTCCAAAATACTTCATTATGAATGGCCCAGTTATGGAAACATTCTCTTCTCTTTGCATAGTGCCTCTCTTTTAAGATTACTAAAATTTAGAGGACTTGACTCTTTCTTAACTTTTTTTAGAGCACTTAAGATTAAGTCATTTGTTTGTTTTCTGTTCTTCCTCACTAGTGTATAATCTCCATGAAGTTCAACATCATACTTACTTGGTTAATCAGTAACTGTTTGTGTGTCTATGTGTATGATTGTGTATATTTTTAAATAATACAAACTCTTTTCTACTAGCTGGTCTTTTTCTCTATCTGGGCTTCCAATCTGCCTTGCTTTCTCCTTCATCACCAAGATTTCCACGCTCTATCGCATCTGATTACTTGCTGTCATGCTCACATTATTTCAGAGTTGAAGACCCACTTTATCTCTCAGATGATTGATAGAGACATAGGTAGATAGATACATGTCACATAATTATGAATGTCAAATAAAAAAAAAATGATAAACATTTCAAAATTTACCACTGAGATCATCTTAGCTTATTTATATATTAGGATCATTTGACCTATGTTATTTTGTACGTTTGATCGGGACTAATCTATTTCTGTGTACATCTGAGGAAACAAGTGATTTTAAAAGTAAGTGGCCACTTGTGAATGACCTAATGGTTTCAAATAGCATTGGCATCTGTTCTCCATATGATCCTTAGGAAGAAGTAGAGATTGAGTTAGCTCAAGATTTTTTCTTCTCCATCTTGCTTTTGAACATCAGGGAACTGAGCCTAAGTAAAGATGATTTACAGGCACAACCGCATGGCTCTAAACATCAGATCGTGTGCTCTTTCTATTCCATCAAGAAACCACGATCTACATGCAAATCTGATTTATTCCATAAATATACTTTTTTTTTTTTTTTTGTCTTTTTGTCTTTTTTT
>NW_007727856.1:352707-354082 GCF_000696425.1 Galeopterus variegatus | reverse complement strand
GCACTCTCCAGTGCGCCACCGGGCCGGCCCCATAAATATACTTTTGAAAAGTAAAATTGTGGCAAAATGAATTTTACTATAATAAATGGCTATCTTATTTCAAGGAATGAGTTGGTATATCTGTATGCAATACAAATACCTTTTCCTATTGATGACTAGAATAATTGAAACACATTTATGTTGCTTTTTGGATATACAAAATTTCATATATACAGATTATTTCAGAAGACTGAAATGTTAACATGACAATATTTCAAATTTCAAGAGCAATAGTTTCAAATTCAAAAAGCCTGGATTCAAAGTCAAGCACTCAAGGACTTTTGCTGCTGTTGCTGTTGTTTGTGTTTTTGTGTCCACTGTTATTTATTTATTTTTTGCTTTCTGGTTGAATTTACTGGGTCATTAATAACTATATCCTTTGCCCTGCTATTTTTTATTATAAATATTTAATAAATGTTTATAAACTAACCATTCTCCTTTTAGCATCACTACATCTGACATATTAAATGTCATAAATTATATCCTTAACACAAGGAATATATATGTATATGCATATATAATTTGATTACTTCATATAAAAGTACATTTAAACACTTAAAGAAATATTAGTTTCAATTTTGAAGTTTCTTTTTAAGCAATATTAATATTATTTCAAGCTTTGTAAAGTTTATTGACAGTAAGTAACGTCTAATTAGGCAAATTTTAAAAAGCCATAATATGTTCCAAAAGATGCTGATATTAAGAGTTAAGTAGTTGCTCTATTTTAGAGACATGGGAAGTTTTCTAAAGCCCAAACCTATGGTTTTATGCCTCACTTCTGGCTTTCTCAGCTTCTCTCATTAATCTTGCAGTAAATGATGCTAATACAGGAGTTGCAGGGTGCATGAGAGTCTGCTTATTCTCTGTTTGTGGTCCCCAGTGGGTGTGAGGTTGTAGCAATTAAGGCAGTGCATGTGCTGTTTTGAGGCACCACAAAGATAGATTAATTAAGTTGCAAATGGCCTCAGTGACATTGCCAACAGAGCCTTTGATGGGCCTGGTCCAAGGTGATGGATTCCGAGGATACTGATGGATAGACACACTCAAAAGAAGGGAATCGACTATGAGGAGTAAAGGGGAAGCATCTGGTGCCCTTAGGAATGAACATTCTATGGCTGCAATTGCCAGAGACTAAAAACCTTCTCTCTAATGTAGTATGTCTTAAGGAGAACACCAAAATATATATTATCAATTTGATAATAGTTTTGATCTTATAGCTAATTTGAAAAGGTAAACTAAACAGTTAATATAACTTAATAACTAATAACTATTGTAACCAAATAATCTTGAATAAATAAGCTTATATATCCAAATATTATCCCATTTGAAGAAGTCC
>NW_007727856.1:349695-351388 GCF_000696425.1 Galeopterus variegatus | reverse complement strand
TTATAGTGACACACATTTACAACAGTGACAATTAAGTTAGATGTTTTCTGGCCTCCTTAACCACCACTCATGACATACCCTACCACATACATATGCATGCTGAGATCCAGGAAAAAAAAAATACATGCACAGCTAGAAACCTGGAAGACGGCAATGGTGAAAAAAAAGCAAAAAATGGAAAAAGTAAGTCTAACCCTTAGTCACATTGCAGATTTCCTACCCATAGTAAGCCAAAGTTGGGAGAATAGAGATGGTACTAGTAGAAATCACGATCAGAGTGCTGATTATTACTCTTATTACACTCATCTCAACATTTTAATTGTTAAACTATTGCTTGGTGTGGGGGAGGGGGGGTTTAAAGTGACAAAATAGATTACTATCTAAGAATGAACAGTTTGAACAAGACTTGCCTGAGACTTCACATAAGAACAGGGGAAGTACTAGCTTCAAAGAAAGGGTTTTAAATAGCTGTGAAAGGGAAGAAAAAGTCATTGTCAGCCAAACTGCACAGAAGAAATAATAAAGGAAAATCTCTGGTCTGAAGGGGTATGATGCCAAAAGGAAAATTGAAATGCCCTGAAAGAAAAGACAATCACAGAAAATAGTAAACATGCAATTAAATGCAAAATGATATTTCAATGTCTTTTCTTAACCTCTTTAAAATTCTTTGGCAGTTTAAAACAAAACTAGTAGCATATGTGGAAGATTAGAATAAAAGACAGCTATTGTGATCAAGATGATGTGGTATTGGCATAAAGAAAGACAAATCAGAGTCACAGAATAATGTTCAGAAATCGGGCTGGCCTGGTGGCGCACTCGGTAGAGTGTGGCACTTGGGAGCGCGGTGGCGCTCCTGCCAAGGGTTCGGATCCCATATGGAGACCGGTCAGCTCACTGGTTGAGCGCGGTGCAGGCGCGACACCGAGGGTCGTGATCCCGTTGCCAGTCACGAAAAAAGACAAAAAGGGGAAAAAAAAAAAAAAGAAATATATTAACACATACATGATCAATTAATATTCAATAAAAGAACCACACTAATTTAGTTGGGGATGTATATCTTTTTCAACAAACAACTCTGGAAGAAATGAATAAACACGTGGAAGAAAATAAATTTTGAGCACTTGCATTATACAAAAGCTCATTTGAAAGGTCATATATTTAAGTATAAAATTTGTAGAACACATGAGATAATGTGTTTGCAACCTTGGGGTAAACAATGCTTCCTTATATTGGACACAAAAAGGACTAAACATAAAAAATTTGTAAAATAAGAAACTTGACTTCATCAAAATTAATAAGATTTTCTTTCAAAACAGTATAACTTAAAAAATAGTAATTCAAGGCCTTGACTAGAAAAAAAAATTGAAAGTGGAACTGGATCTAGAAGTATAAAGCACTCTCACAACTCAATGATAAGTACACAAACAACCCAATTTAAAAAATAGTCAAAAGATAACAATTTAAAGATGAATGCAATGACTAATGGATGAATGTATTATAAAGCAAGTGCAACTTTAATAGTAGAATATGAGTGGTGGGTACACAGTTGCTCGATATAAATTTTGAATTTTTTTTCATAAGAAAAATCTAATATAAATAGTAAGCTGTTTGTTTACAATGGAAGTATTTTATTTTTTTGCAAATAGCAATTCTAGAGCAATGGTTCTCAATTTTCAATATGCATCAAAATGAT
>NW_007727856.1:347736-349001 GCF_000696425.1 Galeopterus variegatus | reverse complement strand
AACAAACAAAAAATGTAACAAAAATGAAGGCCTTGGCCCCACTCCTGTTATAATCTCCTATACTAGTTGGTATAATAGGCATTTATATTTTCAAATTCATTCAGGATTACTAAAATGTGCCATCAGATTTAGAAACCCCTGATCTAAGGCATTGTGTGCATGTAACTCACTCGGACTTCTTGGTAAATGCACATTCTGATTTAACACATCTAGGTTCTGAAATTGTTCATTTCGAATAAGTGATGCTGATATTGATGGTTTATTGGCCATACTTTCTGTAACAAGGCTGTATAGTCAAGTGTCTCAAAAGTCAGTGTGCGCCAGAATGTCCAGGAGAGCTTCTTAAAAGTAAAATATTTGAGCCTGATTCCCCCACCCAATTATTTCTTATTCAGTATTTTGGAGTATGACACAAGAATTTTCACTTCTAACATGCTCTCAAATGATGCTGGAGTTTTGGCCTGGGAACCAAACTTTGAGAACCATCAGTTGTGGTGTCCAGTACAGTAGTCAGTAGCTGCATGTGGTTTTTGAGTACATGAAATGTGACCTGTTCAAATCTAGAGGTGCTATTGATATAAAATACACACTGGATTTTAATTGAAATCCTAGCTTGAAAAAGAATGCAAAATATCTCATTAATAACTTTTTATTGATTTAATGTAGAAAGATGTTAGATATATTTGAATAAGTCAATTGTATTTTAAGCTAACTACACCCCTTCTATTTTTTAAATTTTTTTAATGTGGCTACTACAAAAATTAAAATGATATATATGGCTCAAATTGTAGTCTTGCATTACATATCTTTTGGACAGCACTGTTCTAGAGTTTTACTCTAGAGTTTATTGCTCTGAAGTTTCCTTGCTCACCTAATTTGTTGCAGCTGTGAAATGAGGTGCTATTTGAAGGGATTCTCAACATTAAAACTCTTAAGACACAATCTCTTGAAAATTCCCATTTTCCTCATTCTATAGCTAGGTCAGCCAGGGACATCCATTTACATTCGTTTACAAAAATCTATAGACCACCCTTTAACTAAATTGGAAACATTTTTTCAATGAATTTTAAGGCCAAAACTTACTGTCTAGCTCTATCTTTCATGAAATAATTTCTGGCATCCTGTGGCCTTATGAGGCAGTTCCCCTTTTCTCCAGTCTCCTTTTCAACCTTCCTGCTTTCATTCCAACTTTTTTCTCATTATTCAAAATATTTTAACATTTACTTGTACATAATTCTGGGGTATAGTATGTGATTTCAATACAT
>NW_007727856.1:329337-347034 GCF_000696425.1 Galeopterus variegatus | reverse complement strand
TTTTTTTTCCTGTCTAATAACTCCAGAGAAGGTAGAGTAGAATGTTATTATCTCAAGAAAATATATATTTTTCTATTTACTTTGAGAATCCACCAGAAGTGGTTTTCCTCTACAGATTGAAACTTTTAGCCTTAATTTGACTTAAGAAGTCTCCCTGTAAGCTAGAATTAGTGACTTCTACTTTCATATTATTAGCTAAACATATATCTCTTTCAGAGCAAGTTTTAGTAAGAAATAAATGTTGTACATATATGTGGAGAGATGAAAGTCACAGGAAATAAAAGTAGCTGCTTTCCTTCCCTCCAGTTCAGAATTTCCCCATTGCTCGTGTTTCCCTCTATCTACAACCTCTTTCGTATCTGCCCACAGAGGCTTTTTTTCATTTAAGTATTTACCTCCTGCAAACACAGAATATACTATGTGTGCTAAAAAAGACAACCAAGAGGAGGTGCAGAATCACTTGGGAAAGTATACTTCCATCTCAACCCTCTCAGCTTCCAATTTGCAGTCAAACAGTAGAAAAGCTCAGAAAAGTTTAAGAATTAACCATGCCAACTCTTAATGACATAGATAATAAAACTTTTCCAGAATAGTAAAGTATTTTTCTAATAGTAACCCATGGAGTTTTAATTATTAACACATTATCTGGACACCATTCCCTGTTCTTTTTCCACCATACTATGATCCGGACGTTTCTTCTTTTTCACATTGTGGACGATGTCAGGTGGTCTCTGTCATTTCATATTCCACCTGTATTAGCCTGTTTCTATTGCTTATATCAAAATACATGGGACTGGTTTATTATAAAGAAGACAGAATTTCTTGCTTACAGTTTTGGAGGCTAGCAAGTCCAAAGTATAGGGACACATCTGGTGAGGGTCTCAGTGGTAACAGCAGGGACCCAGGGGTCTCACATTGCAAGATGGTGGAAGTAGAGATAGACTTACCTCTTATGCTTCTTCTTTTAAAGCTGTCATTACCATGCCCCTGCCCACCATCCTTAAAGTGTTCACTAAGGCATGGTTCCACAATCTAATCACCTCTTCAAGGCTCCACCTTCAATTACCATAATAGGATTTCCCACCCTCAACAGTTAACTGTGGGAATTAAGCCTTAATGAGGTTTAATTAAGGGAGGGGATCCAACCTACAGCACCATCTCTTTTTTTCTACTTCACTTCTGACTCTAGAATCCCCCTTGTACACTGCAGTCACCATTCAAAACTAGTCTTGCACTATAAATGATCAGTGCCAAATGGCACTGCTTCCCTGTTCAATAACACAGTGCTCTCACCCAGTAGAAATTAATATGCACCTAAATGAAAAGGCTCTAATGATCTTGCAATGGCCAAGAAGAGAAAAATGGAATTGAAATACCCTTTGACAAAATAAAGCTCTCTGATAATTTATTAATTCATTGACATAATAAAAAATATTTGAGAGAAAATAACCTGTTAAACGGTTATATGAATTAAAGGGATTTCTACAGACTTTGATATGCCAATGTACATTGTAAAGTCCATTCTGGAAATACGTTTTGCCACTGTTCTAATTCTGACTATAAAAATCTTTACCCACACGCATACAGGGATTTCTACAGACTTTGATATGCCAATGTACATTGTAAAGTCCATTCTGGAAATACGTTATGCCACTGTTCTAATTCTGACTATAAAAATCTTTACCCACACGCATACACAAGAGCACACATATGCACACACACACACAAACAAAATTTGCCTCATGAAACAGCTAGTGTCAGTGTTCTATGGAACACATTTTGGGAAATGCCACTTTATTGAAAAGAAAGAAGTAGGGTGGCTTTTTGGGGGTCATAAAATAGCTATTGACTAAAAAGAGAGAGAGAAAAAAACATTCTACAAGTATAAAATCAAAGATTAAGTATTATTGAAGAAATTTGGGCATTTATAAATCTTTAAGAATTTGAAGTATTTCTGCATTGGCTATGAAAGAAAGATGTAAACAAAAAGACAGGGAAGATTTGGGAAGATAAGAAATGAAACAGAAAATATTACAAAAATAGGCAGAAGTTTAGTTCTTAAGAGTGGCAGTTCTCAACCAGGGATGATTGTCCCACTCCCGCTTCGCCTACAAAGCATATGACAAAGCCTAGTGGCATTTTTTGGTTGTCTCACTGGGGTGAGGGTGGGTAGAGGCCAGGGACGCTGCCAAATGTCCCTAGTGCAAAGGTCACCCCTCACCTGCATCACTACCACTACCATGAAGGCTCATCTTATTCAAAAGGTCAGTAGTGCCATCGTTGAGAAACCTTGCTGTAGAGCATAACATGTGAGGTGGCTATGCCAGCCTCAAGATTGTGGTGCAGGTTATGTAGGGTATTCAGAATTTCAGAACAAAGAATGTATGCCTTTCAATTGGCAAAAGGGATATATTTTTCTCTAGGCAAGTTTTGAGTAGTTAAGTCTAAATTGCCTGATTTAAATACAGGTGGAAGCAGAAGGAGGATGAAAAGAGAAAATAGAGAGATGAGTCTAAGTTGATAGGTAGTGAGGCATTTATAAGGATAAAAACGAACAGTCACTGATAATCTCATTACCCCTATCAAGCCATAAGCAATATTTGGGCATATGGCCTCCCAGGATTTTTAAAATACTATATGATATAATGTCACCTCACATTACTATCTTATAGTGCATATAATTATTTTCTTTTTATATACACAAGATGCTGCCATACGTGCTATTTTGTAATCTACAATGAATACTTCTTTAAACTATAAAGGTCTTAGACTGTGTATGTATGCATATATATGCACGTACATATGCACGTGCGTGTGTGTGTATATACATATATATATTTGTGATCAGATGATGTCATTCAGTAGAAGGGACTGTCTGTTGGTATGCAGTTTCTAACTCTGCCTCCTGGGAAGATAGCAGCTCTGTGTCCTTGACTTGGCCAGAGGAAGAACTGCATGGTAGCATACTGCCCACAAGATGGCAGTGGCTAGACAGTGTATGATGTTGGAGGTTACTGGTGCCCAGGATTAAAGACATTTTTTTGTTTGGTAATTCAATTTGTGTCTGTCTATCAGAAGAGGATAAGGGGCTTTCAGAAGCAGACGGCAAGGGGAAAGAGGAAAAAGCATTAGTTGTACAATTTCTTTATAAGAAAGAGAAAATAGAGCTGTTTTTCCGTATGCCATAAACTTGCTCTTTCTCCAAGTGAAAATACTTTCGTGTAACTGGAGTGGTATGTTTAATAGCTGTGCATCCTTAGCAAAGCCAGGTCCTTACAGGGCAATCCCTGTCACGCTACTTTCTGGCATACAAATATTTGAAAGTGTGTCTCTGTTTTGTTTTTCGTGTTACTGGTAAAAATACTCTCATTTTAGTTCATAATTGTATATCCTGTGGACATTGCTGAAAACCAATAAATGTTTTTCATCCATCTACAGTCACATGTCAGTGATGATATGCCACCCAGCATATGAACAAGTATCAAGATCAAAACTGTCTTTTTCGAGCTATATGATCTATAAAATCTGCAATAAATAGCTTTCCTTTGCCTGTGTTTTAGCTATGCATATTACTGCCTTCATTTAGCCTGAAAGGAATCCAAATACTTTTGCTCTCTGTCTTTATTTTCCAAATTTGCTAACAAATTATGCTACTATTAGCTAAAATTATCAAAATATTTGTTAAGCATAAGTGTCACATGGTAAAGTATAAAACATTTTTTTTTTTTTTGTCTTTTTCATGACTGGTAAGGGGATCGCAACCCTTGGTGTGGTGTCGTCCACACCGTGCTCAGCCAGTGAGCGCACCGGCCATTCCTATATAGGATCCGAACCCACAGCTGGAGCGTCACTGCGCTCCCAGTGCTGCACTGTCCTAAGTGCACCACGGGGCCGGCCCAAACATTTTTTAATAGAATGGATGAATGAATGAGAAGAAAGCTAATAGTTATAGTGAAGTGGCCACCATTAATAAAAGATCAAATAAATGTAACAAAATGTTCAGGTGCCATTCAGAACTATTTTTAAGTCCATTATGGGTAAAAATAAGACTCTATTTCTGCATTATTGAAAAGTGTGAGACTCTGGATATCTATATAGATGTACTTTTAACTCTCAAAAATGTAATTGGTTCTGAGGATAAATGATTTTATGGGAATAAAGTGTTATTTTGATTTTCAGTTTGTGTTTTAAGAAGACATTTAGAATTTCCTGCTTTGGGGAAGGATGCTTTATTATTCTACTAATATGCTTTCTTGCTTTTATTCTTCCTTCCCTTCCTTCCTGTCTTTCCTTATTTATTTTTCTTTCCTTTTCCTTCTTTTCTTCTTTCTTCTAAAATATCTATAAAGCAATTTTTCTGTGCTAGATGCTCATGATACTGAGATGTAATACTGTAAGAGAGACACTGCTACTATTATTAAATTTGTATTTTACTTTTGTGGTAGAGAGAAATGGGGAGATTGTGGCTTTTTGAGAAAGTAATACTGAAGTCAAGACTTTGAGAATGACTCTTTGATCATTTGGTGTGGGTGGTGTTGGCGGGGTGGTGATAGGGGAATGTGGCAGTCAAAGCTATGGAACAACATGGGTAAAGTCTTTAAAACTATATGCAGTAGCAGGCAAGTACCTTACTAACTGTGAGGCTGTCCCCATTTTTTAAAAAGAGTTCAGCCTGTTTGTCCTTGCATCCTGGGATCTGGGAAGATATCAGTCTTGTATGGGCAAAATTACAGACAATCTGAGCAGAATTCAGGATGCTGACACTCTCTCAAGGGAAGTAAATGGAAAAGAATTTAGGGAGTTTGATCTTTTCTTGGAGAGTTGGGGTGGAGAGATGCAGAGGGTTTTGGAATGAGGGTGTACATATATCTTTTGAAATATAAAAAATACGTATATATCAATTACATCGATTATTTTCTTGTATACGAAGGAGACAGCAATGAAACCCAGACAGTAAACCTAGTTAAAAAAAAAAAGAAAAAAGGAGAGAGGAGAAAGGGAAGAAGGTAAACTAAAATGAAACAATAATACAGAAAGAAAAGAAAAGCACAGACAGTGTGGATATGGTTAATCTGCATCCATGAGGAGGCAAATGTGGCCATCCTGCCTTAAGAAGGCTGGTGAGGAATCTCCGTGCACAAAATTTCTTTATTTATGCATATTCTAAAAAGCTTTGGGAGTGTGACTGTGATGTATATGAATGTGACACAGGCCTGTGTACAGTGTGTGATGCTGTCCTTCCCCTTAACACCTCCACACAATTAAACCAAGACTTCACCCTATCCCTTTCTGAGATTTGGTGACTCATTCATTGGGGTCACTTTACTAAGAAACACACCTCCAGGGAACATTCTTCTCATTCAGGGTCTATTTACTAAATGTCTTCAGTTATGAGACTGCAGAATATAGCCAATTTAGGGACTTCACTTCTTATTTCCTATATTTAAATCCTCCCTGGAATTCTTCATATCCAACTATAAAGCAATTTGCATATACCTAATTAGTCTATAAGCTAATTTGGGGAACTTTGGAGAAATAAGTAAATAAGGGAAGTAGATATGCCATGCCCCATTTTGTTATGGGTTCCTCATAAAAGAGGAAGCAGCCTGCCCAGGGAATTAAATGTGGAGTAGGAGTCATTCAACTTAGGCAGTGAAGGGTGGCCCAAAGCCCACCTGAGAGCAGCAGAAAAGACCAAGACACAAGGTGAATGCCCTGGTATGCAGGCAGATTTAGAAATGAAGACAAAATTCCTCCTCTTGGTTAAAGTATGGATTCTCAATGTATGGGACATTTACCTCTCATATTAAGTGTGATTATTTTAGATTATATAAAGCCAGGTATTTTATTTTTTTAAAGCATTCTCTTTATACTCATCTATTAATCCATCCACTCATATCAAGAACACTGCCTTGTTATCTTGTGACTGTCTTAACATTTCCTCCTAAGTACCAGTCAGGAGAATATATTTCGCAAGCACTATTTATATTTATCTATATTTATAAATTTAGCAAAGAATAGGCTTCAGTCTCAAAATACTCAGACCAGCAATGGTATCTAGACAATATTTAATATTATTGTCTTGGTTATATTACATTTATTTATTTTTTTTAATGTTTATCATTTATCATAGTGACATAAATGTATTTTTAAAATAAATTTACTTCAGTTAAATATTAGTCAATGTAGGAAGATATCAAATAATTAGCAGCACATATAGCTTGTGAATATGGGGAGGTCTGTGAACAAATTAACTCTGGTTAGGTTGCTGGATCAGAGCAATCATTCTTCCACCTGATTTGGTATTAGAATTACCTGAGGAACTTTAAATATACAGATGCTAGCACTCCAATTAAATTAGAATCTCTAAGAGGTGGAGCCTGGACATTTTTTTTTTTTTTTTTTTAAGGCTCCCCAAGCGATTTTAATCTTAGCAGCTGGTGTTGAGAACCATGGTGTTGGAAGATGATGATTTTAAAGAATGAAGAGTAGATATTCCCATCCCAATATACACTTAGACACAGAGATAGCCACAAATAAATAGATACGATGGTACAGTCGTACAACACTTTATTAAAAATTAAAAAGCTTTTTTTAAAAGAAGTAACAAATTGTAATTCAAAATGAACTACTCTTCCTTCCTCAGTAGATTCAAACATCTGGGCTTCTGAACACATTCTACGGGGACCAAGCTCAGGTTCAGCCATTAGCTTAATTTGTCACTGTGGTCAAGCCACTTGACTTTTCTGTGCACCAATTTCCATTACAAAATAAAGGGAGAAAGGATGTTTGACATGCATGATCCCTAAAGATCCTCCCAGCTGCAAATCTTAACAGTTTTTTATTTTAAGTGGAAATGAACAATCAGTGTTTTTCTGCTTGTTTTAGCATTGAGAATGATAATTAAAAATAGAATCATTTATGTGGTGCATGAGATTTTACTTTACTTTTCTTGGCATTATGTATAGATTTTTAAAACTAATTTTTCTCTCCCTGAGCTGACAGTTCAGCCAGCAAGCAACCTTTTAAAAGCCTTACTCAGAGCAAGGAAACCAGCTTGAGTATGCACAGAGAAGACATGGTTGACCTAGTAATGAGGACTGTGTAAAATTGCATTGATTTTCTTTTTTGACCTCCCTTTCCATTTAACCATTTGTCAATACTGGAGAAAGAAAGCTATAAAGTGTAATTTTTCAGCCATTGGAAAAAATACAACTTGTCCAGGAGAAGGAAGTTGGAATATGATTTTGACATGGAATCCGACCTTTAAGTAGAGTGACTTTTCTCAAGTCTTATATGAATATAAATCTGTAAGCTTAAACAAGTATTTTGCATCAGGTTTTTCTAAATTTATAACTGGACTCACACCCCCCCCCCCCATGCCTCTACACACAGCCCAGATTCACTTCTCTCTTTTTTGCTCTTTTTGTAACTCAAATATCTTTCAAGACAATTTAGGGGCCACTTCTCTAACATATCCAATAATGATTCCAATAAAATCTTTACCCCTTGACAGGGTTGGTTGCCCATCACCAGTACATAGAATCACATACCTACCAATGCCCTGGTACACATACCATGGCCTCACAATTATTTGTTTATTTGTCTCCTTGTGAGACTGTGAGTTCAAGGTCACAGGCATGTCCTTCTTCATCTTCTCTCTCCAGGAGCTGGCACAGTGCCCAACACATAGAAGGGTTTTTTGGGGAATGAGAAAGGACACTTAGTAAATGTTTGCAAAATATATTCTTCTAAGATAAAAATGTTCTGGGCTCAAAAAGAATGTCATTTCTATTATGGAAAGAGCATGCCTACTTGACAATCCATTTATAACTTATTCTCAAATAATACATTTTCAATTCCTAAAGTTGGAATTGGTTAAATGTGGCATATTATGAGCCAACAATGATCAATTGGTTGTGCACAGCTAGAGTACTGAGCTGAAAAGGATTTCAAAAGTATTTGGGGTAAATAAGAGTTTCTTGATCACTAGCAATATTCAACATGGATACTGGTAAGAAGATTTCCAGTGAACAGGCCTGTGTTCGTTAAAGATGACTTATTAATAAAATATAAACATGATTTAGACAGCTGAAGTGTATGAATATTAGTGAGTAAAAGTATTTTACAAATAGGCCTGCTACAGAGAAAACATCCCAATAGTAGGAGTTAACATGTGGGCCTACGGTGAGTTATATATAACAATACTATGCTATTTGAACCAGTTTGTTTCCCAAGTTTACTTTAGTATTTTTTTTGTGTGTGCATGTGTGTGTATTCCATCAGACAGTATGAGAAGGCAAGGTATAGTGTTTATGCCCTAGATAGATGATGTGCTTGCAGTATGGCATAACCTCTGAGAAAGCTAATATTGTATTTTGATATAAACACAAGTGTCATCCACAGCCCTCTTTTCCACTTAAGGGTCAGTAAACTTTAAACTAAGATTCTCTGTGATATGATAATTATCCCTTTATATATTTGTCTGTCCTTCTGGAATAAGAGCTATTCATGAACAGAAACTATAAATTATATTCATCTGTTTTTTCTTTACTGTATATAGAGACTATATAATGTTTGTGTATGTGTGTGTATGTGTGAAAAATTAGGCATGCGTATTATGATTTCATGAACGCATGAAAGTGACTATTCAATATTATTTACATCTCTAACATCCAAAAGGCTCTCTTTTACATATTTACTCCTAGAGAATTAAATATGTTTCAGAGTTTTGAAGATGATCTTTTCAATCCAAACCAGATTGCATCTAATTCTAAATAATTTTTCTCAGTAGTGATATTGACCTACTTTAGACTAAAAAACAGTATGTAGGGCAGAAAATCCAGTTTTAGCTGCATCTAAGAAGGAACAAATGCAGAAATTGCAGAAAGTATTACAAATATTAGTTTTAAAAAACAGGTCAATGAAAAGCAGAAATGAAAGAAATACTACAATACACACATGCACACATTATAGATAGACGATTGATTATAGAAGGATAGATCAACAGGTAGATTTTTAAAGAAGACAGACTTTCCTGCCTACCTAGGAAAGTATGCTTACCCTTTCCCTGATAGATACACATAGAAAGGTTTACTAATCCTAAGAATGCAACTCAAATAGTCCTCACTTACTGACTGAATCCACCATATATTTAGCACCCAGACCAACAGAGGGAAGATTACAAATAATTCCCTCTATACACTAATCTTCAAAATTAACTGCTCTCCTGAATTCTAGGTAACAAAAAAAAAAAAAAAGAACTTTTATCAACTTAAGTGGTTATATTTTCTGGGAAATATTCCCAATAAAAAGCCTAGCCTTGTGCATCCAATCATCATGGTTATTTTTCTTTGTTTGTGTGTTTGTTTTCTTCCCAGACTACATATTTTGCCCTGGGAATTACTTTTATTTTGTGATTTCCAGACAAGCACACATTTGATGAATTGAAAATTAAAGGGTATTCAGTGAGTGAAAAAAACATATCAGAACAGACATTTTACAAAAACAAAGATGACTACGTAGACCTAGGGAGTGAAGTATGTGTGTTCCTTTTTGAATTGCTTTATGGAATTAATAGAATGTGGAACTTTGGAGCTTTCGGTTTTATTTGTTTTAACATTTTATTTTATTTTATTTTGGTCGTGGTGATGATTTTTTCTTTTGCTTTCATAAAATGCATCTGAAAGACATTCAAACTAACTTTGTCATTTGTCATTCGAAGAACCTGCAGCCCAGGGAAGAAGAAGACTTAAACAGGCTTCTTAGTAGGTAGCAGCAGGGCCAGGTGGAATTCTATGCTCTTTCCCTTCAGCCGAGACTGCATTTAGGTCCGCTGCAATTGCCAATGGTGATTGATTGGTAGAGATTGAGTAACACGCTATTCTGTGGAAGGTTCTATTATACCTGGGTGAAGAACGGAAATGCCATAACGTATTAATAAAGTCTAATTTGTGCAAGAGAGGAGTAAAAGGGACATACACTATACTTCCATTACAGATGAGTCCATTTTACATCTCCTTTTAGGGACAAATACATTTACCAAAAGATTTCTAACTCTTTGGCTAAATTATCTTTCATTAAGTTTTGCATTTGTTCTTTCTGATGTGTAAAGGCTGATAAAGCATTGACTAAATGAGCAAATTATATTAAGGTGAGATAAAATTCATAGAATTTTGCACTTAGTTAAAACTCAATATTAAGAGTTAGTCACTATTTGCTGTCTGAATTACTAATATAGTAAAATAAAGACTCTCCAACTTTTGGGAAATTAGATTTTGCTTGTTATTATTACTTGGAACTAAATGCTATATCTGATCAACAATAGATCTTAGTAATGAAATGGGAATCTCATAATTAGAAGGGTTAAGGCAGAGACATACTTGTTTATAACACAGATGTAGTGGAGAAATATCAATTGGACTCAAGATTTCTAACGTCCCTTAAAATTATGAGGTTCTATAATTAAACATATGTCATTTGGGTGAGGGAGCACTATTTGTGTGTTACTGGGTTTCTAGGAGGTGGTTTATCACTGGATCAATCATTTTCACATACTAAGAATTTTGTAAAATTTAACCCTTGATTTCCTACTGTTTAAAATCTTTTGTAGCCTTCCCATATCAAGGCAACGACTGATCCATTCCTTCTCTATATAACTGATTATTGAGTGGCTATCATCGTGGTATATTCAGGGAGCATGGTGGCAAATAAAAGCAGGTACCATCTTTGCTTTCAGGGACTTGGCAGTTTATAGATTTAGAAAGGTTTTCATGATGAAAAAGAACAGCCAGATATATACATGCAGTGAATGCTGTTGGTGCTCGGCCTCGATCACCTTTACCAGACAGCTGGTGCAAGCATCTCTCCTTCCTCCCTGTGCTTTGACTGTTGAATGATAAGTATGCATAGCTGTCCTCATCTCAGAGCACTGTCCCTGGCCAACAATCAACTGCAGCAACTCTCAGGCATACCTTGCTCAATAACTAAGGCCGACCAAAAGGGTGTTATAAAAATCTGCCTCTTGCTCTAACGTAACTCTGTGGTGGAATTTGTGCTCTGGAACTTCAGAAGTGATCAAAACTGTCCTCTAGCTAACTTTATACTTTTTGCTTTGTTGTTGTTTGTTTCCCTTTTATATCCTGTCTTCCTCATGCCCATTGTCCCTACAAAATCTACCTGAGCAAAAATCCATACCCACATCAGGCATCACTTCTAGAGACTCCCTCCAACTTATGACAGTATATAATTGCAATTGTGGTAACTCATGCACATTTGGGTATTTCTTTGAAAACATCAGAAGTGGAATTTGACACATAAAGTTCACAGAAGGCTTTCTTAAGTTGAAATGGGAAGGTTGCTTAGGAGCTATGGGAACAATGGGGTGGGAAAAGTTTCCCAGACAGAGAAAACCTTGTGCCATACAACTGAGTGTAGAGGCATCGTAGTAACTTTTGAAGGAGAAGGGGGAGATGAGAATGGATCACAGAGACTGAAAAATGTTATGATGAAAGGCAAGAGAAGATGGAAGAGTAGGTAAGAGCTAGACTCTTCAGGCCACAGCAGAGAGTTTAGTTTTTAATTTAAGTGTAAAGAAAGGACATTGAAATTATGAAGTAGAATACCATGAAAAGATGGGCTTAAAAGTACACTTGAAATGTAGAAAATATTTACACATTTCTTCCTGGTTACTGTTTGATTTACCCCCTTAGTTCACCTTCCTGTTGGACGTTCAACAGACCTAGCATTCAACTGACCATGACCATCTGCTCCTTAGATCTATTTATCCACCCAGATCTCAGGACTGAGGTTCATTTCTCTGTTTATTCTATTGTGCAGCTATTCTATACTTCCTTTTTTTTCAGCAAACCCACACATATTGCCTAATATCACCTTTCTATTTTTCTTTTCCAGGATGGAGATTAAACATTCTTCAAAACACTTGTCTATTTCACCTCCTGATTGTAAGAATCATATAACAGTTCCCAGAAGTTAAAGTTACTTATAAATTCGTTAGCAAATGAAGGGGGAAAACCAGTGTGAGGATAAAGTTTCATTAAGATATAGGGAGTTTCACCAGCTCCTTCACCATCTTCAGACCCAAATGGAATCTGGCAGATTTTCTTACGTTAACTTAATCATTCTATTGATAATTCAGTAACTCATACAGAGGGCACTGTTATCTTTCTTTTTCTTGTAAATTATGTATCTGTAAATAGAGACCTATAAAAGAAAAGTCAATAAATCAATGATTAAGCAGTATTTAAAATGACTACTGCTACTAGTTGAACTAATATTCTAGAGTTGAATAAAAGTTCAAAGCATGCCCTTGGCTTGAGGAAAATTTAATAACTCACTTGCCTTTATATTGAAATGGCACATTGGGCTAGTACATGAGGGTGAACACCCCAAAAGAAGATACAAAATGACCCCCCCATTGGCAAACAGAAGCACAATAAATCATAAGATTGATCATTTAGTCCTTTAATTTATCAAGCTTTTACTAAGGCTACTCCGGGGATGACAGTTTTCTAGGTGCTGAGAATACAAATATGAGTTACTTGCTCCAGTAATTCACAGTCTAATAGTACTATCTCTGCACAAAATCTGCTGACTATATCAGAGAAAAACATACACTATTAAAGGTGAGATCCTCATGCTTCTGAAATATAATGAACTTAAATATATTTTGTTGGTGGTGGTCATACAAAAACTGAGTAGGTGGACAGAAGAATTCTTGCCACATATATAACATTACCATGTTATATAATGTGATCTCAGCACAAAAACCACTGCTCACAGTTACTGATTAAAACATAACAAAACAAGACAAAACTTAGAGATGTTCTACTTCACTCCCTCATCAGTTACATACTATCTCTCAGAAGTACCCTCTGGAAGTATTGTAAATTTTTTTAAGAAATTGTTTTATTCATGGTAGCCACCAGAATTATCCCCCATAACTATTTATATTTAAATCCAGATACCTATCATCCATCTATCGCTATCTCTCTGTCTAACTAAACATATATATATTCATAGATCCACCTATTCATATGTCACTGTGTGTATGATACACACATGCAAACACAAACATAGGTATTTGTGTCTTCTTTGTCTCATTAACATTATGACTTGGAAATATGGCATGCAATTTAAAAAATCTTTATAATTATTAATTTTAATGACTATGTTTTCTACTATTACCTACCACTATTTATTTAACTATTCTGAATTTCAAAGGCTATTATCTTTAAAAAAATAGAAACAATGTGCCAAGAATGCACTTTTATGTATTTCAATTGCTTCTATATTAAAAATTTTAATGTTAAAGTTATTGAGACAAAATGTAGGATTGTTTTCAGATAACAAATTATCTGGCAAACTTGCTTTCTAAGAGTGGCACTGTTCTTTTATCAGTTAATGTGCATGGCAATACTAACCTTCATTAAGTATTACCAATTTGAAACTACTAATTTAATAATTAAAATATATTATTTAATTTTTGTTTTTAGTGTGTTTCTGCCCAGTACCCCCATCGGTAACCATATCTTCACTGTCCACATACTGTATTTATTCTTCATAGCTTTCACTATGATCATTCATGAGCACATACTTACATAGTTTGTTGCAATTGTTTTATTTTGCATTGTTAGTGTTAAAATGGCTCAACTGGCATGGATACAGACACACATGCACAGTTTTTCATCTCTTCTTTGTGAATAAAATCTGCATGTCTGTGAAGATTTCAAAACATCTAAGCAAATTCTCAGATATTCTTCAATTGAGAAATGGGGTGTATGTCCCCTGTTCTTGAATCTGGGTGGGTATATCACGGCTTCAGCCACACACACAAAAAAATACAGCTAAATGAATTCCAGTCTTAGGTTATAAAATGTCCTACAGCTTTCATCTTGTTTACTGTAACACCTGCTCATAGAGATTTGATGAGCTGCCGTATTGGAAGCCCAACTACTCTGAGACTTCCATGTCAGAGAGGAAACCTATTGGGCTTTGGTCAAGAGAGTCCATCCTCCAACAATTACAACTCAGGAACCAGGCGTGTGAGTGAAGAGGCCACCGTGAAAATGGATCCATAGACCCTGCTGTTCCAGACCCTTAGATTGAGTAACCTCCAGTTATCTGAAGACCTTATGAAGCAGAGAAAAGTTGGCCTCGTAGCACCTTTGCCAAATTCCCAGCTCACAGGATCAATGAGCATAATCAAACCACTGTTTAACACCACTGGGTTCTGAAGTCATTTGTTAGTAGAACAACGTATTTCTTCCATCTTTATGCTAGGACGTTCAAGCATTTTTTCTATTCAAAGCCTTTCTGAGGCTCTTCTCTTAGAATAAATGTTTCCATAAAGAGATGTACTTAACAAGTCTTTGACACAACCCCAAAACTATAAAGCCTTCTCCAAATCTTCTCCAAATAATGTCCAAATAGAAAGAATGGTCCCTAGAACTTTCTGTTGCCAGAAGAGGCAGATGTAAGGAAACAGCATTAATCTACTGATCCGTTAGCAAATATGTCCCAATAAGTATTGAGCAATTTAATTTGATGCTTTCTGATTTGTAATCTCCTTGCTTAGAGAGGAGCTAACAGGAAAGGAAGATTTAAAGGAGATGGTTCCAAAAGACAAAAATGAAAATTTACATGGTGGGGGGAATAGAAAGAGGTTGTTTAACAAATACAAAATTACAATTGGATAAAAAAATAAATTCTAGTGGTCCACAATAGTGCTAGTCATCTATAATTAACAATAATGTATTGTATGTTCTCAAATGGCTAGAACAGAAGAGGTCAAATGCTTTCATTACAAAGAAATGATAAATTTTTGTGATGATGAATATGCTAACTACCCTGATTTGATAATCACATATTGTATACATGTACTGAAATATATCTGTGTACCCCATAAGAATGTACAGTTGATGCATGCCAATTAAAAAATAAATAAAAAGTTTAAAAAGTTTAAAAGTCTACATACAAAATAGATTTAACAAGAGAGTCTTGCCTACTGGCCTAAAAACCAATAAATTTAGGATTGGGTTTCTGGAACTGTAATTCACTGATATAAATTCAGAATTCTTAAAGGATTGAACTACAGTGCAGGGTCATTCATCAAATGACAGAGTTGAAGTAGAATATCTTTAAAATTCTTTCTAATTCCATACATGTGTGAAATCAGTTTTGTGTCCTAAAGTTAGTAGCATGACCTGTCAACAACAATACAATATTGGATAGAATAAAACATATGATAACGGTTCCAACAATTTGTGGAGTGACATGTTTTAGACATAAGTGAAAACATAGGTGATAATATTTTATCATGAAGTCTGTGGTTAGGTTCCCAAAGCCCACACTCGTACACACTGTAAAAACATTTCCAATGTTGGTGTTATTTTTTACTTTCCCTTGATGTGTGTCATTCCCTGTGTTCACTCTCTAACAGGCCAAAGTGACAATGATATATCTCATCCTTAGAGGTAATTGCATACTTTATCCTAGCCAGTCTAATATGGAATTTATAAATCATTTTTTTCTGATGGTCTATTATAATGATATCTATAACTGTCAATAATCCATTAGCATGAGAGCACTTGAATTATGGCAATAATTACCTGTCATTCTCACACTAACATCACAGGTGGTTAGTGTCTTTATCTGGTGGCATTTACATCTGGTAAGGTAGAGAGAAAATAAAACTGAAATCAAGAAGACAGTAAACCGAAATCCTGTTATTATTTGTATCGGAGAGCTTGAAATGTGAAGACAACACTATTTTAATACAGAATTTACTCTGATGTTAAATGAATTAGTTTAGCTTTAAAATGTATTATAGGTTAAGCTTATAACATAGATAAGTTGTAAACCTCTGCTGAATCAGAAACAATTCCTATATTTAAGCTATTTTTCATAAAGTCATCTACTAGTTGAGGCAAAGATAAAGCTCACACAAAGAAGTCTAAGTAAATAATACCACATACAAACATTCACTTCAGAAATTGTATTGTTTTATTACCAACTTTTAACCTTAATTTAGCAAAGTCTGAATGGTATATTGGGGAAAACTTGAATGTGGAATCAATAGAGCTGGGACAGATTCCAAGTCTTACCACCTATTTGTGTCAGAAAAGCCACCTAATGCTTCTAAATTGACTCTTTTATCAGTAGACCTTTAGGCTGGTTCCATATCTTGGCTGTTGTAAATATTGCTGGTATGAACATGGGAGTGCATTTATCCCTTTGCCATAATGATTTTCACTCTTCTGGGTATATGCACAGAGATGGAATTGCTGGATTGTGTGGTAGTTCTATCTGTAGTTGTTTGAGAAACCTCCTGACTATTTTCCACAATGGCCGTACCCGTTTACAGTCCCAACAAATGTGTAGAAGAGTTCCCGTTTCTTCACATCCTTGCCAGCATTTGTGGTTCTCAGTCTTTTGATAATAGCTGGTCAAACGGATGTGATGATATCTCAGTGTGGTGTTGAATTGAATTTCCATCATGATTAGTGATGTTGAGCATTTTTTCATGCACTTGTTAGCCATTTGTATGTCTTCCTTTGAAAATGTCTATTCAACTCATTTGCCCATTTTCTAATTGGAATATTTTTTTTTTCTTACAGTGAAATTTTTTTACTTCCTTTTATATTCTGGATAAAAATCTCTTTTGGCATATATAGTTTGCAAATATTTTCTCCCATTCTGTGAGTGGTTAAGAAAAATGTGGTGTGTACACACCATGGAATGCTATTTACCATAAAAGGAATCTAATTCTGCCATTTGCAGCAACATGGATGTGCTTGGAGAAAATTATGTTAAGTGAAATAAAACAGGCACAGAAAGAGAAATAGCACATGTAGAAACTATGAAAAGAAGGGAGGAAGGAAGAAAGGAAGAGAGAGAAAGACCACAATAAAACATTGAACTTTCAGAATTAAAGAACAGACCTATAATTACTAAGGTGGGAAAGGGGGAGAGAGAAGAGGGTTAGGGAGTAACTGGGTGAGGGATACAAAGAATAATTATTGTTTATAAGGATGACCATGCTAATAAAATTGATTTGATCATAACAAACTGTACAAAAACACTGATAGTCAACTCTCTCTTTTTGTTTATATAAAATGTATAATAATAAATAAAAACATAAATTAATTTTTAGGAAAAAATAAATTTTTAAAATAAAAGAAAAATAAATAAATTTACGCTTCTTTACAATGAGGAAAATGATATATATCAGTTTCACAATTATAAATTTCAAGTAAAAAACGTTGCAAGGATGTCTTCTACACAATCTTACGATTAATCTGTTAAGTATGAAAGCCACAGTAAAACAGCAGACCATCAGCATTTTATCCTCTACACAGAGAAAGGTTTGAAAGTGGATTGAGGCTCGAGGGCTCGAGCCCTCGTCTTTTAGCCAGCAAGGTGCTTTTCCCAAATAGAACTCATTGCAGAAGTTTTGTATTTTCCACTTAATATTAAAGATATTTATTAATCTCCCTGGCTTTAGTACTACAGAAGAAATTTGTTCAAATATCAACAGAACAAAATGACTTTCAAGGAGACTAAAATCATGAAATTATACGTCTGCAAGATAATCACATTAAAAAAATAAATAAATAAGGGACTAAAGTAAAAGACTGAAACTGGATACCTTTTCAAATAAACTAGTAAGCTTCTACC
>NW_007727856.1:328555-328961 GCF_000696425.1 Galeopterus variegatus | reverse complement strand
AGGGACTAAAGTAAAAGACTGAAACTGGATACCTTTTCAAATAAACTAGTAAGCTTCTACCAAGTTAAATCAGCTGACTAGTTGTGGGTGATCAGGGAACTGAGCCACTTGGTGAAGTTACGTGGAAGGAACCAGATAATTTCGGGTTAAAGACTCATGAAAGGGAGGAAATATGAAAGAGCATGAGCTTTGGAGTCATTCAAGTCTAGGCACAGATTTTGGCTTTGTAATTTAATATATGTATGAATGTGGACAACTTGCTGACCACTCTGAGCCTGTTTCTTCATTTATAAATTGAATGCCTAGTTTTCATCAAACATACAAAATTCAGCAGCTCTCATGACTATGTCCTGTCCCAATAGTGATAAAATGGTTCACCCAACCAAAAAGATTCATGGTTGCCTGA
>NW_007727856.1:323961-327026 GCF_000696425.1 Galeopterus variegatus | reverse complement strand
AATTGTATTTGATAAGAAATCTGTAGCATACAAATCATTGTTCCCTTATATATGATGTGCTGTTTTTCTTTGGCTTCTTTCAAGATTTCTTTCTCCTTTATCTTTGGTTTTTGGCAGTTTTGTTATGGCATGGTTTGCTTTGAATTTATCATGACCATACTAGGAACTTTTCAAGCTCCCCACCTCCAACAGCCTGCTTATGTGTTTTCCTCAGAATCCTTATGTATTTTATTGGTATATTTGGTCTAGTGTTTGTTGATGGCATCAGAGTTACTTTGATGGTGATTTGAATACTATTCTGATAGAACTGTGAATTCTGTCATTTTAATATTTTTATACCTGAACTTTTGTCATTAAAATATTCTAATTAACCTAATTCATTATATACACTTTTATATAATCGGTAAAGGCTACATTCATATAAGAATGGCCAAATGTTATATATAAGACTTTATATATATAACATTATATATAATGCATATATAATGATGTAATCAATTGTATATCTATTGTTTATATATGAACATATAATTATAAATATATTTATATAAATATAAGAAACTATATATATATATCTGTAACTATATCCATCTCCCCTCTTTATGTACATCACATGGCAATATACAAATAAGAGCCTTTTAGAAGAGTATGTGGAACTAAATTGAATTGGAAACTATTAAAATAATTAACTCTTGTAGTCAATTATGGCAGAGTAATAAAGTATTTCAGACCCATTTGCCTGAGAAAATCCTGTTTATAATACCTTACTTTTTAAGACCATCACAAGACTAAGGAGTCCAAGAATCGTTCATCTGTTCTTTTTGGAATTGCAGAGGGGAATTTCATTTGTGGTTTTTTGTCTCTGAGACATAAGATTTGCATAAATATAAGAAAATTATTTTTCCCTTAATGGGAATACATAACATTATCAGGTGATATTTAGGTGATCCCAAGCACCTAGAAAGCAGCAACATAGGTTGGCCCCTTTCAAGGTCTCTCCAAGCCCTGTTTTCTGTCACTTGCCACGCAATATTCCCTAGGTGCTCTTTGCAGCTCTGCTCTGGAAAGTAAGTATGTCCATGTGGACTTTATTCTATGTACAGGGTTCAGAGAGGCTGATTTTGCTTATCAAAAAGGAGGAGCAATACAGCAGCCTTTGCACTTTCTCACTGCCTCTGAATTCTCCAATGTTTTCTAGTAACCCTCTCTTCATCTTGCATCTTTGCTGCAGGTCCAGAGTCATTCCTTGCTCTCCCGTGCCTCTGCACCTTTGCAACAAGTCATTATTTCTCTGTGAACTTTCTTTACCATCTTTAATCACCCCTGGGCTTTACCTCTGTATGATCCCTCTCAATGATAAATAATATTGCATATCAGTGCAAACTGTATTGCACTAAAGGATAACTATTGCATCACAGTTTACTTCAATTGTTAAATTCAACACAAATTTCTGAATAGCTAACCTAACCAGACACTCTGCTAATGTCTGCTGGGACTATGGTAGAAAACACAGAGACAAACACCCCGCCAACCTGAAGCAAACCTTCTGAGAGGGGAGATAAACAACATGTAAGCAAATGTAAGGTATAACAATAGTGAGTAACAGTGCTGGGATTTTTCCCCACACTACAAAGTCTCTAGGCGGGAGCTCCTGAGAAGATGTTCCTCAGCCCCAGAGGCACATGATCTTCTGCTGGCCTGCTTAGGATTTTCCGTCACCTCTAGATTTGGGTGAATTGACTTTTTTGATGGGGATCAGGCCAGACTGGACGCAGTCACAATTCCTCTTCCCCGGACCCAGTGAGACGTCGCTGCGGTCCACTTGGTGGCCTCCCTTGGTGGCCAAACTTGTGTACTGTCTTTGTGTTTGTCTTTATATTACCCTCGTGGGTTTATGTTGTTGTGAGTCTTGTTTTGCATTTGGGTATCAGAGCTCCTCTGATTTAGGGACTTTGTGGAAGGCTGGATGCAGCACTACTTCCCAAGTCCAGGACTCCCATGAGACATCGTCGGGTCCTTTGGTTTGGAATTGTTTGGAAATTTGCTGTGGCCATTTGTCTTTGTCTTTTGTGTGTCGCTGGGTGTGCATATACGTTTTGTAGCTTTGTGTGTCTTTAACTGTGGTAATATGTAATGTAATAGTGAGGCATGATAAGTATCTGCCATCCTGTGTCTCTGACCTTTATTGTGCTAGTTATACATTTCTATGATACTGGAATCTGAGAGCCCTGGCAAAAATTGGAAAGCTTTGGGCACCATAGAGGACCCCAGTTGCAAGAGGCAAGTGGCCACTGAGACTATTTTGCTCCCATGTCTCTGCTGCTGGTAGATCTCTCCTGGAGTCCCTGGCCTAAANTTGGGACTAAGCTGAACTGGATGACCCCACTGCTCCTCTTTTCTCTGTTTCCTTGGTTAGACATTTAGTTGAGTACCAGTAATCTGAATAAGCCCTCCAGTCCTGTTGGCATGCAACACAGATGCCCTCTATTCCATGCTGTTGATTGGCACCATAGGTGTGGAGTATGACAAGTTACAACTTAGACCAACTAATTTGGTTGAGACGTCTGTTTGGGATGTATGTGTGTGCACATGCATGAGTGTTTTGTCTGTGTATATGGCCACTATTCCTGCCTGCTTTTCAAGCTACTACTTAGGGGTCACAAGATCCAAATGGTGCCTTTGGCCTTAAGATCACTGGGAAAAGGCAATGCCAAGGTGTAACAAATCAAGTGCCCAGCTAAATTACAGCAAAATATTTGGGAAGATTTGCTCCATCTGATCTGACTAGAGAAGAAAACGTTCTCTGCATTTCTTTGAAAAGGCTTGCATACTTGCCTTGCAATGTAAATTTGTTACCTTGCTTTCTCTAAAAAAGATAAGCTTTGGCATTTTTCAGAAATGCAATTTAAAATCAACTGTCCTTTTTGAATTGGTAAGTTTTCTATTTTATCTGTCCCATTAACATTGTAAACAAAATCTATATTAATTAAGAAAGGTATATAGGTTGATGTAAAAATTAGACAAATATAAATGGGTTAAATGCTTATAAATAAAATCATAATTTC
>NW_007727856.1:308389-323761 GCF_000696425.1 Galeopterus variegatus | reverse complement strand
TGCAATGTAAATTTGTTACCTTGCTTTCTCTAAAAAAGATAAGCTTTGGCATTTTTCAGAAATGCAATTTAAAATCAACTGTCCTTTTTGAACTAGTAAGTTTTCTATTTTATCTGTCTCATTAACATTGTAAACAAAACCTATATTAATTAATAAAGGTGTAGCTTGATGTAAAAATTAGACAAATATAAATGGGTTAAATGCTTATAAATAAAATCATAATTTCAAATTGCTTCTCAGGAATTTGAAATCTTAAAATGTTAAATTAATAAAATACTAAAACATTAATTATTATATAAGTTTATGTTTATATTTTAATGTTTTGTTTTTATATGATGCCAAAAAACCCCACCAAATATTTGAATCTGTTAAAATTAAAAACATGTCTCTTCAGAAGTTAGAAATAGTTTTTTATCTACAAATATTAATATAAAACAATTCAATATTGCTTGCTTTACAGGTTTGTCACTGGAAAATTGGAGCGAATGAGTCAATTATAGCCAATATGCATAATTCAAACTGCTAGGTATAAAGACTTTTTAATAGAATATTTTTTATAAAGATACATTTTGGTAAAGGCTGTTAAAAACAAAGGTAATATGGTTTTTGCTAAAAAATATTTTTTTGTCTAAATTAAAAATAAAGCGTTTATAGAAACTAATAAAAAGTTTATGATAATCTTATGTTATCAAAATTCACTGAGATTAGGGCCGGCCCGGTGGCGCACTGGATAGTGCGCCGCTTGGGAAGCGCGGCGGCACTCCCGCCCGAGGGTTCGGATCCCACATACAGACCGGTTCCCGCTCACTGGCTGAGCAAGGCACGGGAGCAACACCGAGGGTTGCGATCCCGTTGCCGGTCCAGTCCGGTACGGGGGCGACACTGAGGGTTGCGATCCGTTGCCGGACACGGAAAAAGACACACACACAAAAAAAAATTCACTGAGATTAGATTTGTTTATAAATTTTTATTAAAATTAGTTGTAATATTAACAGTGCACTGGTACAAAAAGTAAAATTTGGTATCCTTCTTAAAATTTTCCTATAATATTAATAACAGATAATAGAAGGTATTTTCTATAACTCATGGAAACTCAAGATTGCTGCCTCATAACTTTAACCTTTGTTAGAGACCTTTGAAAGTACTTAATAAACCAAGTTATGGGGCTGGAGAAACCATAAATACTTATTTGGTAAAAATAGCTGAGACTCAAACTGGGCTTTGTATAATCTGCTCTGACAAATGGACCCGCATTTACTAGCCTGAATATATAAAAATGTTTTTATCAGTGTACGTCTTTGCCTGGGTTTACAAATCAAACAATATTATATTTGTCTTTGCTAGCGGCTTTTTATTAAAAACCCAGTGAAAATCAGAAAAGCCTTTTTCAATTTATAATTTTTAGGCAAATTAGACCAATTTAACATTGATAATAAAGAAACAAATATATAAAAAGGAGGTAACTTTTAAAAGGCTATAGATGTGGGGATATGGTTATGGTTGGAGGGGCTAGAAAAAAAATAATTTTTATATAAAAAAACATCTGGTATAGTGTATTTTTGTCCTAAAGTAAAATGACTGGCTATTTAAAAAGTGGGAAGTATAGGACAAAAACAGAATGTCTGAGTAAGTCTTGATAATGGTTTAGGTAGATAAGTTTGTTAAAAGGGTTTTACAGTAAAAAAAAAAAAAAAAAAAATAGCTGGATTTAAAAACAAATTATGTGTGAGTTTTTCTAAAAATTAATGTTGAAAGTATTCTAATACAGGGTTAGAACTTGCTCTCCTGTGAAGGAACGACCAGATTTTCTAAAAAGCACCTGATTGCTCTTAACACAAAATTGTAAAAAGTTTTTCTTTGTCTTTTAGATAACTGGCTAGAGAGCTTATTTCATGTTTTATCATGATAAGTTCTTGTGCTCTCTGCCTTTAAAACCTTTTGTCACTTGGGTTTTACTTTTTGTAATAATATTTGATTTTATTCAACTAAGCGTTTTAAGCTTTTTTGTTATTTAACACAGCTTTCCAACACTAAATTCTGAAAGTTTAAAATAACTCTAAGGAATTCCAAGGGCCCTGGAGCTTCTCAAAGGATATATAAAAGATGTATCAGAGCTAATTGGCTTATTTAATAAATTAGACTATATGAGAAAATATTGTCAGTACTGAAGGTGTTATGGATATGTGTTCCAAAATCTTATAAGGTTTTTAAATATTTGTATCTTGATATAAATGCTACCAGTCATAATCTTGGTTTAATTATAATTTTAAAATTTTATGTCTTCAAATATTTCATGAAAAAAACTCTGATAGGTACAGTTTCTGACAAACTTTGAGTTCATATCTTTAAACTGAAGTTCCAAAATTCTAATGAAGAAACTGATGGGTACATGAAATTGTTCACAAAGGTCAAAACAACAAAAGTTAATTGGTAGACTAATTAAAAGGAATTATAGTTTTTTACAATTTCTTTATTTTGAAACACTGCTGATTCTCTTAATGTTTTGTTTTCTAGATCTAAGAAAATCTTTTAAGGCATAACGGCTTGCTAAAGTATATGTGTATGACCAAAAATTAAAACACTTACCTTTCTCTCTACTTGATCCCTCTAAGATTAAAAAAAAAAAACTATTCACAAGTTTTTTTATGACAATACAGTTATTTGCATAAGTTCAATAAGAATCGGTTCTTTTTGTAACAGGACACAATTGGAAACACTGGTTATTTTGCCAAGGCTTTGACTGGAATATCATACCTTCAGACATGACCAGACTGCCTTAAGGAATTAGAGTTGACCCTTTTATGGAGCCAATGAAAAGCCCCTTGGAGAGACTGGCCTGACACCTTGTCCCCATAATTACAAGGTTCCTGGTCTTCCAGTAAGTAAAGAATGTAACTTTCTGACAGGCCAGAATCTTGATATTTTGGGGACTTCCAGAAGAGAGGAATTCACCCAACTCACATAGGTAATCAGAGAGTAAGTCAAATCCTTGGCTTGGCTTCCTAAGACCCGAATGGCATTTAAAGGTCTAATCTGAGATTCCTTATGAAAGTCTCAGCAAAGCCAACTCAAAAAAAAAAAAAAAAAAATGAGCTTATATGATAAGCCGTTATTCTTGCTGCACTTTATGCAAATAATCAGGCCAAAAACTAAACTTATTTTGAAAATAAATTAGTCTTGTCATAGATACCTTTGATAAATTTTAAAAACTTGGAGAAAAAATTATTTTTCAAAAGGAAACTCTAACACACCTGTTATCCGATTCTAGCCCTGTGTTTTTAATGTTTGTAAAGCTTGTATCTTCCAGGCTACATTTCCACGTCAAGACAGTGATAACCCAAGGATTCCAACCCACACTTTCCTGAGAGGAACTAAGTCCCTATAAATCACTAGATCAGCCAATGAGAGATTGTATACCTCCAAAATGCAGGCAGGGACTATGCCCATGGTCCGCAGGAAGTAGTTTCAGAAGAAAGAGACCTCCAGCCTCTTTTACCTTAAGAATAAGGAGGATAAAATCTCTCATGGGTGAATGAAACAATAAGGCCAGGCCTGTGAACCAAACTGTTAGGTCTCTAAATCTGACTGAAATCACCAAAGACAGACTCTGCCCATAGGGATGAAAGCCTAAACTTATGCTTGGTGGTTTGCAAAACCAAGGAATATATATAAAAACTAGTGATTATGAGCTCGAAAATCCTATAACCCTCCTCCAAACTTCCTTGTCTTTCTTCCCTTTCTGAGGTAGTCCTCAAAAACCGTAGAGGACTTGGCCTCCTCTGTCTACAACAAGGGGGACTTTGTCATTAAAGGAAAAGTGCTGTGTATATACAGATCATACTGGAGTCATTGAAGACTCCATGAAAAGGTTACAAGAATGCATCAGACAACGGGACTTAGAACAAGAACAGTCCTTTAACCGGTTTGAATCCTGGTTTAACTTTTCTCCATGGCTAACAACTTTAATTTCTAGCCTTATGGGACCACTAATAATTCTCCTCTTGCTAATAACCTTGGGACCATGCCTTTTCAAAAACTCCTCAATTTGATTTGGTCCCACATGAAAGAGGTCAAATTACTGGTTCTCCATTCCCATTATGATCAAATCCCACTAGAAGATTGGGAACATATAAATTGGGGACCAGATATTGACCATTAAGCAAAGATTCACTTAAAAAAAATCCCCTTAAAACCAGTGGGGAATGAAGTAATGCCCTATTTTCTAAGAGCAGGAATGATGCCACTTAAGATAGCCCCTCCATTGTGTGAAAGTTAGGCGGGAAAGTGGGGGTGGGAGGGGAGGAGCTCCGCTAACTGCAAAATTAGCTCATGTACTGTTTGCTTGCTTGCATTGGCTAATACCTCTTGGTGAGGTGATTGGGCGACCGAGTTGCCACACTTGCAGCTTTAAAAACTGAGAACAAAGACGGTTCGGGGCACACCTTGAATTGGCTGGTGTGGTCCCGGCTGCTGGAAATAAAAATCTTTTTCTCTTTTTCTGTATCGGTCTCCAAGGGTGTTTTTTTCTCCTGATGCCTATAACACAATGAAGAAATAAAAAACTGAAGAATACTATAGTGCTTCTCTCTCCCTTTAAACCTCACAATCTAATGAAGGGAAATAAATTCATAAAAATTAATAAGTTAAATTAAATAGGACAAGTGTCATTGGAAAGTAACTATAAAATGAGAAAGAAAAGCAGATGAGAAGAACATAGACCAGTCATGGGGTGAGAGATTATTGGAGATGCTGAATTATGAAGATGTGAGGATGTTGAATGAAGGTGTTGAATGAGGGAAATGAGGGCAGTCCAGGCTGTAGCACCAGCATAAGAAAGGGCAAAACAGTATCTCACAGCATGAAATGAGGCACTATCAGCACAGTCTTATTAAGAGAGCATTATACATGAGATGAAATGGAGTACCTTTGCAAATCTACAATGTGAGCACTTTGTGGCAAATTATGGCTTAAATTTCATATTTTTTGTAACCCACCCTAAAAGGAACATCTAAACTGTTGAACATCTAAATTTGTGACATAAAAATTATTGCCACCGATTTTTTTTCTACTTACAAAACATTATAAAAGATCCTTTTTGATTTTGTACATGCTACAGTCTAGCTCAGGAGTTTCATGTTAGAATTTCTCTTGCTGCAAGAATTTATTTAAATGTCCATTGCTATTTGATTCTATACTTCTTTATAAACATATCTAGATAAGCGATACATTTCCATCTCTATCACTTTGAAGTTAGATTGAAAACTGTTATCACTTGGAATGCATAAAATGTGCATCATTTATTGTTCATTCCAACCTTATGTATCATTATTCAAATTTAACTAATGAGCAAAGAGGCTCATGAGAAAATAATCACAGTCATGATTATAGGAATAATTGCTACTGTTTATTGAATGTTTACTATGTATTATTCACTCTTCTGAGTATTTCATAAACACCATCTCATTTAATGCTTACCACAATCATATCAGGCAAATCTTATCTATTTTACAGGTGAGGATGCTGACTGGGTAACTTGTCCAGGGACGTAGAGCTAGCAAACTGTGAAGTGCCATCATCAAACCCAAAACTGTCTGGCTCCAAGAGCCATATATCATCTAGCAAAAAGTAGCACCTCCCCCATGCTGGGAGAGGAAAAGGATGGGGAACAGGATTGCATTTGTCTTCATATCAGTGCCAGTTCCCACATGTATAAAGTGTAGAGACATTTCTGCATCCTTAATAAAGTGATAATGTTGTCTTCAACATCTGCAGTACACAGTATGGAGAGCTGCTAGCTCACAATGTCATGTCTCAGTCTTCATGGTTTTCCTATTTTCTTGGAATTATGTTCTGATTTTTTGGCTATCTTGATGTATTATGTCCAGGACATTCTGTTCTTCCATTCTCTCTCCCTCATATTTTCTTGTCTCACCTAGACTTTTCTATTCATGTAACACACGTGTGAGAGATCAGAGCATAAAATTAAAATTTACCTGAAGGATAGAGGATGACAAGAAAAATAAATGACTTATGGAGTTTTATCTGGCTTGTATGATATGCTTGTCCATGGACACCTTTTAGCCAAGTTTCTGTTCTGTCTCCCACATGAAATACAATGACTTTGCCTGAGAAAAACACTAAGTGGATCCCTCTTCAACCAAATCCAGAAAAAAGGAGGTTGAACTTTTTTTCTATTTATTTGTCTGCAATCACAACTGCAAGCAGTGGACCAGTTTGAATCTTGTGGAATTATTACCAAGAATGATTTTACCCTTCAATTATTTTCTTTTCTTCGTCACCTCATTTTGTTATATTCATTTATATCTTATGAGACTTAAATTCAATAAACGTTAATCTGCTACCACGAACAAACCCCTCACTTTCAGGTTTCTCTAAGAAAACCACCCCTGGTTATAATAACTACAATATCTGTAAAAGACGTCTAGTAATAAAAACATGCTTTTACTAGAGTATATGATAAATATTTGAATAAAGGAAACAGTGAATGGGTGAATAAAGGCAAGAAAGTATAGGTGGCTGAATGAATGGATGGATAGCAGCTTGGCAGCCAGGAGTAGCGAGGAAGCCATTGCTACTGAACTGAAACTCATTCTGAACACGTATGCACCCCATCCAACCACCTGGGTCACTTCCCGGTGCCAGCAGACAGCCACAGGTGGTGAGGGCTTTCTTCTATAATCTTTCTAAATGCTTCCTCATCTGCCATTGCCTGCACTTGCTCCTGGTGTGAGCAGCCTCACCCTCTGGCTGTGATCATTTGCTTCTGGACATGCTGTTTTTCTGCTTGTCAAGTAAACCAACATTACTACACTTGCATAAAATGAATAATCATCACTTTGAGAAGTCATTTCTTTGCTCCTAAAATGAGTTTATTACGGGTTTATTTTTCATTGCCTATCAAACAGATGTTGCCTGCTCTCGGAGGAATTTTCTGCGCTTCCCAGTCACTCTGGCTGGGTGGATTGCCAGATGCTCGAGCACTCTGCAGAGCTGCTCATGAATGCCAGGGAGGTGAGTGGGTCTGCCTCAGCAATAGGAAGGGAAATCAAAGTGTTGCTGAGCACGGTGGGACAGGGGGTGTTGATTCTGAATGGAAAAATGCAAACAAGTGTAGAACAGATGCAGACAAGTTCCAACTGCTGTGGAAGCAGCTTGATGCAGTAGAAAGAGCATCAGATTTGGAATCAGACCGACCTGGATTGAAATCCCAAATGTACCACTTTCAGGCTCTTTGCTTTATCTGTAACTTACAGATTTTAACACTCATATCATAGAGTTGGTGAATGGACTATATATGCCTCTTGTATATTACCGTATATTAGTTGATCCACCATTTTCTTAATCACTGTTATGTTGAATAATTGGCCCAAGCCATTTTAAATCACCCTGTATGTTAATAATATATTCCAGTTGTCTATCATTTTTTTATGTATCTACATATTGCTGTATATATGTATGCATCTATCATCCATCTATCAATCCATCCATCTATACTATGTCGTTATTTAAAATGGTTAAAATTATAAGTTATTTCACGGTTTTTATTTATGTAAACATTGTCACATTGAACTTTTTCTCATAAACTCACATATCTTTTGAACTTGTCTGATGATTACTTTGGGAAAAATGTCTACAACTAGATTTGCTGACTCTAGAGTTTATACTTTTACACTTTACTTCATATAGCCATTTTTTTTAAAGATGTGTCAACTTGCACTTATCACCAACAATATTTGAGAACTATTTCCCCACATCATATAATAACCACTGCACATTAATAATAAATTTTGAATACCTCCTTTTGCATAATTGTGTTAGGTGTATGAACATTATTTTGTATACTCATTGGTGATTTGTTTTATTTCCTTTGTGAATTGCCTACTGAGTGGGTTGTGAGTGCAGTATCTTTTTTGTTTGTTTGATAAGGGGTGAAGTGCTTCCAGAATTAAGTTGGAAAGATTACAACTGTGGCAGTGAAAGTTACTGGTGACCAAAAACCCATGTGAAATTATGTTTCTCTACCTCTCTTGCAATTGCACAGACTTTGAATGAAAAATATACACACTGTGTTAATCCACTGAGATATGTGGCTGCTAGAATTAATTACCTTATTAAAAACAATGTTAAGGTGAAGCTATTGAGCCATGATTCTATAATAAGGAGAGATTTTCCTAGCTTAATCAATGGCAGATGATAGTATATATGTATATGTACCTGGATGTGTCTTTATGTGTAAACTGGGTCACACACAGCAAACCCAGATTTACAAAACCTTGTTTATAGATGTTTCCAAGACACTACATAATTTTTTATGTGACCCAGGATTCCCTAGTCACAAAATTGTTTATAAACTCAAGGACCTTCCTGGGTGCCTGCTCTAAAATTTGAGCTATTAAAAATACTATACAGACAAAACAAAACAAAATAACAAACAAATATATAAAACACAATGGCTTTGGAAACACAGAGACCCAGCTTAAAATACCAAAACTGGTCTTATGATCTATGGGATCTAGTGTAAGCTATTCAACTTTCTCCAGGCCCCTTTTGTTTATCTGTAAATGGGAAACAGCAATTGCTGTCTCATAAAATTTTTCTAAGGATTAATTAAGCTAGTAGATATAAAGACTAATACAATGTCTTATATAGGATTGGTGCTCAGAGTGCGAAGGACTTTGTTCTTCTGTACAGCTCCTCTCACCTACAGTGCTTGTTTTGATTTCATGTGATTTGGGCAATGTGTTAGATAATTTTGGCAGACAAATAAAGGAATTGTCTTATAAAAAAATCAAATATATATATATATATATATATTTATATATATATGACATCCTCATCCTTTTAAGTGATAGTATAGTAATTTTCTTATCCTTTTAAGCCATCTGTAGATCTATTAAGGAAATTTTGTTGCTCACTCCACAAAAATAGAGTTCTCAAATTTGATATCCCTCTTTCTCTCTCTTTTCTTTTTTTTTTCTTTCTTTTTTTTTTTTTTTGTTCAGGCTGTTTTTGAGATTTCTAGTCAGCAGACCTCAGTTTGAGTTCTATTTCACCAATTTACTAGCAGGATGACTTCACAAAGCCTGTTTAATCTGCAAAATGGGACAATAACCAGATTATAACATTGTTGAGAGAATCACATGAGACCATGTATGTTAATTTAACTGGCAGACTACAAAATGCCACTTCCACACATGTGATTCCTTTCATAGCCAAGTTTATCTTACTACTGTTTTATATTTTAAAGTGATGTGTAGAAGAACCTAAAGGCTTCAAAAAATTTTCCCCCCTTGTTATTATTCTTTAAATTTATTTTGAGCAGCATAGTTCTCCAGAGTAGATCATTGCTGTTTTTTTTTCTTTTTTTTTGTTTGCAAATACCAAACTATTCTACAAACAGAATTTTTGATCAATTTAGATATTTACTACTAACTTTGAGTGTTTTATTGTGCATGATGCTTTTCTTCACATTGTTTCTGATTATTAAAAAAATCATGTTTAGTTTACAATCAAAGACATTATACTGATAGTATTAAAAAAGAATCAAAGCCCATAATCTAGGTATCATTGAAATGTTTTTTCATCCAATATTTATTTGGTGTAGAAACACACAAACACGCACCCCTATATATCTCATGTCTTCTGATAATCCTTTTGATACTGTTCTGCATTTTGTATTTTATTATTTCAAATTTTACAATGTATAAACATATCTTTCTCAAGCTTAGTAGCTGTCACTGGGGTCGCCAGTCATTAGAGCTTCCTTATATACTGCCAGAGAACGGTGCAAACTAAGTTCATTGGAAACACAAAGAATTGTGTGAAGTGAAGAGGTCTGAAGCTAATGCATAACTTTTTCCTCATACGCTAGCAATGTTCTGTTGGAAGTCATCTCTTCAGAATGCTTATTTAACTTAGAGGTGATGGCTCTCCAACTCCTAAGTCTCTGGGCTTCCTCACACTAGAGCCCAAGATGGTACCTTGACTGTCACTCTGGCATCAACTACCTCTTAGATGGAGGAAAAACTGAAGTCCACGTACTCCACCATAAACATTCCACAGGAAAGAAGAGCTTCTCCACAGAGCAAAGACTTAAAAAGTATCCAAGATAAGAGATACGATGCCATCATACTCATGAAAGCAATTAGTATCTTCAATCTCCTTGCAGTGCATCTTGTTTTTCCTGCAGGTACTGAATGTAAAATATGAAGTTTTAAGAAACACCAGAGGAAAGGTTATCTGCAAAATTGGTTCGCTCTAGTCCAGAGTTTAAGCTAAAAAGTAAAAGAAATTCTAACAGCTGTTTCACAGCTTATAGCCCTGAATGTAAAATATGAAGTTTTAAGAAACATCAGAGGAAAGGTTATCTGCAAAATTCGTTCGCTATAGTCCAGAGTTTAAGCTAAAAAGTAAAAGAAATTCTAACAGCTGTTTCACAGCTTATAGCCTCCTTTACCTTATCAAGTTATGAAATCAAATAATTTTAGCTATGATTCCTAATTATCATACTATTAATAATAAGCAATACACTTAACAATTACTACTCAATTTAAGCCCTTGTCATGTATTAGTTATTTTATTCTCATAGGTGTCCCATGAGATAGGAACTCTTATTATCAACGTTTTTTAAAGGCATGGCAAATAAGGCATAGAGAGGTTCTTGTTTTTGAATCCAGAATTTGAACACAGACAATCTTGCTTTAGCATCTGGACTTGCTACTTACTGATGGAAAAACTTTGTGCACTTCTTAGAGCAACTTCTGTGCCATTTATCTCTTAAATATAATTCAGTTTCCCTTTAGATGTGTAATAGATTTTCCTACTCACTCTTCCTTAGCTTCCTCGTCTCTAAACTTGGACAACAGCAGTTATCAAGAAAGCAGATATTATAAGTGAAATACGTAGCACATTTCCTAGCACACATAAAGCACTTGATAAATAATAACTATTATTATTATTATCATTTTTACTATTATTATTGTGGTATTGTTTGGAAAAGACCTATGAGTAACAAGTCAGACTTTCTTAAGAGGAATTTTTAAACCTATAGTCATCACAATCATTATAAAACTGGAAGTAATCCTCTCAGAGAACATAATAGAGGTTAAGTTTATATAATTCCTTTCTATTATTCTGGGTAACATTAAAGGCAGTTGCAGAACATATACACATAGAGGTCATGCAGCGTTGGAGCAGATCTTTATGTGAGTTGGCATTGGATGGAGTAAACTCAACAGAAGAAAGTTGTGTCTGCCAACAAAATGAAAAAATGTTCTTGTGTCCTCCAGGTATACACGGATTTGAAAAGTTACTACTCAATGAAAATCACATCATTAACAGATAACACAGAATTTTTATCCTTACCAACATCCTGTTACCACATTAAGTAAAAGTGGTAACATCTGTTCTGCATGCAGGTAGCTAGCATTTCCCATGCAGGGCAATTAGATCCCTACCAAGTGAACAATTCAGCTGCCTGGTATCTCTTTTAAGTGCATCTTTATTCAAATCTTGTTTATATGTAGAAGTAAATTTGCTTACTTTTCATTCATTCCCTGCAGGTAAGATTAATCTATACTTTCTTTTCTTGTTTTTTCTTTTTTTTTTTTTTCTTTTTTTTTTTTTGTTGTTGTTGTTATTGTTTTGTTTTGTTTTGTTTTTGTTTTTGTTTTCTGTGGTCTAATGTGGAGTAATAAATATGAAGTATTCTTTCTAAATCATTCTTTCATTAATTCTTTTCTTATATAGAGGAAGATCTTTCTTTATTGAAATTTTTCTGGTCAACAGGAATTCATAAAATATCTTTACGATAATCATAAAGTGTTATGTCATGAAAGCATAATATTACTGGCAATGAAGTGTATGCCTAGTATTATATTCACGACTTCGTGTGTTTAATGATATATAATGTTCATAGGTTAACATTATCCCTCATAGAAATGAGTGGTTAAGTAGCTTGTCCAGTGTAGCACAGCTGATTTATCACTGTCCTTTTTCATTTCAACTTGACCTGTACTCAACATATTCACCAGTATTTTTAGAAATGATCTTAAGAATTATTTATTCCTTTGGAAAGTAGGTTACCCATGTCGGTATTCAACAATCCATATATACAAGTTTCAATTTGTACACATGGCTGTATATGAGAGCTTGCAAACCAACAGGAGAGGGAGCCTTCCTTGCGTTTTTTTAAATGTATTTTTTCACTGCCGTTGTTTGGATCCTCATTATCTCTAGCCTGAAGTCCTTCCAGCAGGATAGAGATGTTCTAATTTTAACATGTGATGCAGTTGAAACTGTTGTTTCCAGGAAGTCTGAAATTTTCTTCTAAAAATGAGAAATTGTCTTTTTGGGATTTTGTGTTTTAGAGAATGAATCCAGAAAGTTGGAGGACTTGGCATCACCTAAGAAATTACAATTATACAGTGTTCCAAATGGCTTTCTCTTCTCCAGTTTCAATTGGCCTTCCACAAGGTACACAATTGCTAAATTAAATTTGGTAAAGCATGACTCTTGGCTGTCAATAGAATAATTTTGGCTGCAGTATAAATTTCAGCCACCTAAGGCTCACTTTAAGGCCGTTTATTATCTAAACTTCTAACTTTATCTCCCTTCTTCCTTTCTTCTTTTCTAAATATTGTGTATTTATAAGACTTGACTATGCTATCTTCTATGTCCACATTTCAAAATTTCCTTTTACTCACAGATACTTTATTTTTTATGACATTAGTCAGTTTGTACATTACATTTTTGCAAATTTTAATTATAGCTTGCCTTTCATACTGGGTTGAAAACCTATTACCATGAGCTGTCTCTTTTCATTTCTATGATAACCATGCCTAAGCAGAGGGCAAATAGCCAAAAAATTTGGGTAAGACTCAACTATGAGTTAGGTACTGTGCTTATGTCCATTGTAAGCCTCAAAAACACCTATGATACAGTTATTTTCTCCACTTTATGGTAAGGACATGGAGGGTCTGAGTGTTTAGTGAGGCTTAGAAATTGGTCACAGGTGATCCTAAGTGCTACCCATTCCTTTGGGAGGTATTACATTACATGTTAGTTTTAAAGAACACAGATATAGGAGTTAATTTGTATGCAGAGAACTATTTCAACTTTCAACATTATCTTATTTTAACACTATGCCATAGTGTCAGTCACAGTGGTTTGGGTATAGTAGGTGCTTTACTAAGACTTCTTGAATAAATGAAAGAATGTAACTCATGTATCAATATACTGTTGATTTCACACTAACAATTGCCTCGTGAGTTTCAAGTATACAAATTTGCCCACTATATACAAAATCAGAAGGTGGGAAAAGAGGATATTTCCAGCATTTCGTCATCATTTATATTAATATAAATTTCTCCACCACTGAGGCAACTTAGTTTTACAAGGTAAAGGCAAGTAATAAAATGAGACTTCTACTAAAGAAAGTCTGCTTCCTTAATTGCAAGTGTTAATGTTGCCAGGTGTTCGGCTCCCTTGTTCTAATAAATAGATAATTAGAAGACATGATTAATATGAAGCCTCGCTGCCTAGCTGTGCAGAGTGTTCTTGGAGAGCAATGTGGGGAATTGATTTGGATGGTAGAATGTGTGCTGGATGGGATGATTCCAAGTCATTCTGGCAAAAGGGCATCACATGATTGTGCAGAGTATGAGTGCTCCATTTGAGGCCAGAACAGAATTGTGGACTTGGAATGTGGACTTGAGAGAAGGAAATAGAGCTCTCCTCAGCTGCTAGAGGTAGGAGTTAAAAGAAGCAACATCTGAAATCAGTATAGTTTGATTCAGTCATGTCCTGGGTCAGAACAGATTTTGTGCCCAAATCTGTCACTTCCAAGACATGTGTAATTTGGCAAGTTAACTTGCTTTTCTTATCTGCTATTTCACCAATTTTTTAAAGGCTATAATAATACCTGTCTAGATTATAAATATTGAATGAATTTGTGAGCATGCAAATCCCTGGAACTGAAGCTTTTTTCAAGTGATAGTCATTTAGCCCTTATTTTCTTTATCTGCAAAATGAAAATCGTGTTTAGAAAACAATCCATATTATGACCCCTTACTGGGAAAGTGCAATGCATGTCAGCAAATGAAAGTCTCTTAAAAATGTCTGCAATAATAAAGACATAATTTTAACCCACTAATCAATATACTTATTCAACCCACTAATCAATATACTTATTCAACCACAATAATTTAAACATTCACTTTTCTAGAAACATTTTGGGAAATATCTTTTAACATTAAGGAAGATTATGATTAATAATTAAGGTACTATTCCTGTAAATAAACAGCTATAACATTGTCAGAAACATACTAGGAGCACCTTTCCCCTTCTGCCAATTCAAAAAGTTGGAGAAACAAATAAAGATACTTAGAGAATCAAAGAAAGCTGTCAGTATAACATTTTGCAAACTCAGGTTGGGTTTGAATACTTGCTGCACATTGAATCCTCTATTCAGGGTCCTTGTTTTTGTGTCAGATCATAACGTCTTTTTGGAGTGAGGANTTCAAAAAGTTGGAGAAACAAATAAAGATACTTAGAGAATCAAAGAAAGCTGTCAGTATAAAATTTTGCAAACTCAGGTTGGGTTTGAATACTTGCTGCACACCGAATCCTCTATTCAGGGTCCTTGTTTTTGTGTCAGATCATAACGTCTTTTTGGAGTGAGGAAATAGTTTCAAATTGAGATTCAAATTGGCAAGGGATTTTATCCATTGAGCAACAGGGAAGATTGTTTCTAAAAAATATGGTCATATAATTCTTGTCCTGCTGCAGGATGAGAAATCATGTGAAGAGAGGCCCCAGCTATCCCAAAAATCCCAGGTATGTCATTTGAAGCATAGGGTATATGAGCAAATTTTATCCCAGCAGAGCCCATCCAGCTCAGAATCACCCAATGAACCAACTGAGTTGTGGTAAATAATAAGTGGTTGTTGTTTTACCTCATTGAGATTTGTGGTGGGTTTTTTTTTTTTTTTAATGCTAAAGTCATACCCTTCACTTTTTAAAAACAACTGCACATATTTAATATGTACAATTTGATGGGCTTGGACATAGGCAAACACCTGTGATATCATCACCACAATCAAGGCAATAAACGTGTCCAACATCTCCCACACTTTCCTCATACACCCGCCCCCTTTTGTGATAAGAACACTTACAGAAGATCTATCCTCTTACTACATTTCTTAGTGTCAAGTACCATACTATTAACTATAGGCACTATGTTATACAGCAAATTTCTAGAACTTATTTATCTAGCATAACTCGAATTTGACAACTCCCCATTGTCCCCATCCCCTAAAAACCACTCTCTGCATTTTTTTTTTTTTTTTTGCT
>NW_007727856.1:306039-307712 GCF_000696425.1 Galeopterus variegatus | reverse complement strand
TCCCCATCCCCTAAAAACCACTCTCTGCATTTTTTTTTTTTTTTTGCTATTATGGTGTTTCTTATATATTTTGGAAATTAACCTGTTGTAGTATGAATGTTTGTCCCCTCCAAAGTTCATGTGGAAACTTGATCCCCAATGTAACAGTGTTGAGAGATGAGGATTTGGGGAGATGATTGAATTGTGAAGGTTATGCCTCCATGAATAAATTAATCCATTTATGGTTAATGAAAGAATATGTTGTCACAGGAGTGGCACTAGGAGGTTTATAAGAAGAGGAAGAATCACCTTAGCATGCTCTTGCTTAGCCCTCGCCATGCAATATCCCATGCCATGGGACTCTCTAGAAAGTCCCCACTGAGAAGACTTTCACCAAATGTGCTCCCTGGACCTTGGACTTCCCAGTCTCCAAAATTGTAAGAAATAATTGTTTTTCCTTTATGAATTACCCAGTTTTAGGTATTCTGTTATAAGCTACAGAAAATGTACTAGTACATAACACCTTATTGAATATACAGTTTGCAAAAATCTTTCCCTATTCTGTAGGTTGCCTTTTCATATTGTTAATTGTTTTCTTTGCTGTTTAAAAGCTTTTTAATTTGATGTAGTCCCACTTGTCTATATTTGCTTTTGCTCCCTGTGCTATTGATGTCATATCCAAAAAATCATTGCCAATATGTTTTTATAAATTAACAAAGCTGTATGAATTTTTAAAAAACAATCCCTTTTACAATAACATTAAAAATAATAAATATTTAGGAATAAACTTAACAAAGGAGGTGAAAGACTTATACACTGAAAACTACAAAACATTGATGAAAGAAATTAGAGAGAAATAAATGGAAAGACATCTTGTGTTCATGGACTGGAAGACATAATATTGTTTAAATGCCCATATCAACCAAAGCAATCTAAAAATTCAGTACTTTTCCCCATCAAAATTCTTATGGCATTGTTTTAAAAAAGCAGAAAATAATTTAAAAATTCATATGGAATTACAAAAGACCTAAAATAGCTAACATAATTTGAAAAAGAAAAACAAAACTGGAAGCATAAAACTTTCTGATTTTAAAATATATTACAAAGTACAGTAATTGAAACACTATAGTACTGGCATAAAGACAGACATACAGACCAATGGAACAAAATTGAGAGCCCAGAAATAAACCCACACATACTGTATATGGTTAACAAATCTTTGACAATTGTGCCAAAAATACGGAATGGGGGAAAAGATAGTCTGTTCAACAAATTGTTGGGAAAATTGGATATCCAAGTATAAAAAATGTGAAATTGGACATCTACCTTACGCTATACACAAAAATCAACTCAAAATGGAATAGACACTTAAAATAAGTCCCGATACTGAAAAACTCCTAGAACAAAACACTGGGGTAATTTTAATGCTGCAAATATAACTGATATAAACAAAATTATGAATTCCAGGAAACTTACTAGTGTATACCATCAAACATTTCCAGAATAAAACAGGTCAAGATTTTACTGGTTAATAATTGCATATTTAGTATTCTGTAACCAGATTTTTTCCCTTATTAATTCTGTTCCAATCCTAAAACTATTTCAGAAAAACAGTTTAATTTATATACTCTCATGAGATTTTATTCTTATAGTAAAGTTTATTTATTGTTGCCATCTCATTGTTAGAACAAACA
>NW_007727856.1:297348-304964 GCF_000696425.1 Galeopterus variegatus | reverse complement strand
AGAAAGGACAGGACAGAAACTGTCTTGACTACAGTTGACAGACTTGTCAAATGTCACATGCGTGGAACCATTTTGAGGATTCCTGGGATTAAGAAAGCATGGAGGCCAAAGGGAATTTTGAGGAACACAAAGGTAGGTGTGAAGTTTTGCTCTTATACCAGTGGGTGGCGATTAGACCGTGTGTGCCTGTCATCTGGGGAAAGAAAAAAAAACATATTTAAGAAAACTTACTTTTTCCTGTCATTTTCTATATTGACTAGACTTACACAGAGACTTGCTTAAAGTGACTGTTACCTTTTACTTTTTTTATTTTGATTTTAGAACTTTAATCAGACTGTTTTATCGTAGTCTGGTCCTAAGAGAGAGAATAAAGAGCACAGATTTCAAATATGGGTAGGTATGGCAGGTCCTATTCACTTAGTTTTGTGAAATTTGGCAAATTTATTTTTTTTACATTTTTGAGTCTTCTTGTTGGTACATTGGTATGATACCAATGTGGCATTAAATAAGGTAAAGAGCATAAAATGCTGATTTTGATACTTGGCAAACAGAAATAACTTAAAAAATGATAGCTATTATTATTTTCATTACAAACAGGACTAGATTTTGATCATATTTTTCATAAGGGATTGTTTTTTACATATTTATTGAGATATTATTCACATACTATAAAATTTACACATACAAAATGTATAAATCAATGTCAATTTAGTAAGTCCACAGAGTTGTTCAACCATCAGCGTAGTCTAAATTTAGAACATTTTCATCACATCAGAAAGAAATCTGGGACCATCAAAGGTAATGCCTCAACCCTCTATGTCTTAGTCAAACTCAAATCTACGTTTTTGTCTCTGTGGATTTTCCTATTGTAGGCATTTTATATACATGGAACAATATGATGTATGACCTTTTGTGATTGGTTTCTTTCATGTAGCATAATGGATTCAAAGTTCGTGTGTGTTAGCTGGTGTCAGTATTCCTTCTTTTTTTATGGAAGAATGATACTCCATTGAATGCACATGCAAAGTTTTGCTTATCCAGTCATCAGTTGTTGGGAATTTGGATTATTTTCACTATTTTTTTTTTCTTTTTTCCTTTTTTTTGTCTTTTTTTGTGACCAGTAACAGGATCGCAACCCTCAGTGTCACGCCTGTACCGTGACTGGCACTGGGATCGCAACCCTCGGTGTCCTGCCTGCACTGTGCTCAACCAGTGAGCAGACCGGTCTCTATATGGGATCCGAACCCTTGGCGGGAGCGCTGCCACGCTCCCAAGTGCCGCACTCTACCGAGTGCGCCACCGAGCCAGCCCTATTTTCACTTTTTGATAATGCTACTGTGAACATTTTTGTACAAGTTTTTTGCAGAGACATATGTTTTCACTTCTCTTGGATGTATAGCAAGGGGAGAAATTATTTAGTCATATCATATTTCTGTATTTACCAATTTGAGGAAATGTCAAAGTAACTTCCACATTTTACATCCACACCAGCATTGAATGAATGACAAGACCTTTATCACATGTCATAATATGATTTGCAAATATTTTATTCCATTTGTTGGCTTGTCTTTTCACTGTCTTGATAGTGTCATTCAGAGCAAAAGTTTTTACATTTCAATGGAGTCCAAGGAATCTACTTTTTTCTTTTGTAGCCTATATTTAGTGTTATGTCTAAGTTTTGATGAATCCAAAAAAAACACAAAAATTTACTGCAATGTTTCCTTCTATGAATTTTACACTTTTAGCTTGCATTTAGATTTACAATTCATTTTTAGTTATTTTCTAAATATTTTCTAAGTATGGTGTGAGACAAGGGTCCAACTTTGTTTGCTTGCATGTGGATTTCCAGTTGTCCCAGCACCTGAAATTCTTTGTCTATTGATTGCTTTTCCTCCAATGTCAAAGAGAAACTGACTATTGTTCTATGGCTCTGTTTCTTGGTTCGCTATTCCAGTCCATTGATCCATGGGCCTATTATTTCACCAAAACTATGATGTCTTGAATAAAGTCACTTTAAGATAAGCCTTGAAATTATAAAAAGTAAATCCTCTTTCTTTTTCTTTCTTCTTCTCCTCCTTATACTTCTGCTACATTTTCTTTAGTATTTTCTCAGCTATTCTAAGCCTTTTGTTTTTAAAATTGTAGATTTTATAACCAGATTATTAATACCACTGATTCTTTGCTTGAGTTTTAATACTTACTTTCTTTGACTTGCTTTAGGATTAAATTCCTGTTCTTTTCTAGTTTTCTAATATGGAAGATTAGATTACTGATTTCAGATAGTTCTTATTTTCTAGAATTTACATTTAATATTATAAATTTTTCTTTACAAACTCCTTTTAGTGTATCCCAATAATTTTGATGTTTTGTTTTCATTTCTTTTAGTTCAAAGTAGTTTTTAATTTCTCTTGAGTGTTCTATTTTAATTCATACATTACTTAGAATTCTTTTGGTCATATCCAAATATTTTGGGATTTTCCACGTATCTTTCTGATTCTAGTTTAGTATCACTGTAGTCTGAGAACATATTTTGTATTGCATTTATTCCTTTAAATGTGTGAAGGTATGTTTTATGGTTCTCATTGTGGTCTGTCTTGGTGAAAGCTCTATGTGAGACAGTCTCCCTCTCTTTTCATTGGGCTATTTTGACTATTTACTTTTAAGGTGAGTATTGGTAGTGACGGATTAAAGTCTACCAGTTATGTAACTGTATTCTATTTTGTTGCACTGATTCATTTTTTCTTCTCTTTTCCTCTCTTCTCTGGTTTAAATTGAGCCTTTTATATGATTTGTTTTTAATCTTCACATAGCTTATAATTTACAGTTCCCTTCTATTTTATTTAGATTTTGTTCTAGTGTTTGCAATATACATTTTCAAATAATTTAAGTCCACCTCCACTATCACTATACAGTTTACATGTAATGCAGGTACCTTTTAACAGCATTTCATATATTTTCCTCCCATCCCTTATGACACTGCTGTCATTAATGTCAATTAGCCATATGCTATCACACGATCCATTGTTACTATTATTATTTTAAGAAAATAGTTATTCTTGAGATCAGTTAAGAATACAAAAAAAAAAAACATTTAATTTTACCTTCATTTATTTCTTAACCAGTGCTGCTCATTCTTTCTTATGTATATTTGAATTGCTGAACACATCTTTCCTCTACCTGAAGAAATTTTACTATTTCTTTATTTTTTAAGGACCATATTGTCTTTGTCTAAAAATTGCCTTTGTGTTTTTATGTGCCAAATATTTTCCATTTTTTAATTGTATTTAAAACTTCTCCTATAATATTTTAAATTGAAAGATTTCAGTTTTCATGTAGTTCAATCTTGAGAAATGTCTTTTGTGTTTTTTTTTTTTTTTTTTTTTTTTTTTTTTTTTTTTTTTTTTTTTTTTTTTTTTTTCTAAGTCTTTATTTCTCTTCTATATGTGAAGGATAATTTCACTGGGTATAGAATATTTTAGGTTGGTGTTTTTCTGTTTAAACTCTTTAAGTGTTTAGCCTCACTCTTTTTTTCTGCTCACATAGTTTCTGATGAGAAGACCCCCGTTCTTATCTCATTGCTCTATAGATGACCTGTTTTCTTTTTATGGCATCTTTCAAGATTTCCTTTTTTAAATTTTTTGGATTTTTACAATGTGAATATTATATGCTTAGGAGTCATATACAAATATATATGAGCTATTTACACACACACATAGGTATGTATGTACATATGTATGTATTTAGGTTTGTCCAAGCTTCCTGAATCTGTTGTTTGCAGTCTGATATGGATTTTGGAAAATTCTCAGCCTTTTTTACTTCAAGTATTTGTTCTACTCTGATTTCTTTGTATTTTCCTCCTGTATTTCAATTATACAGGTGTTATATCATTTGATGTTGTCTCGTAGTTCTTGGATATTCTCTTCTTTTGATTTACATTTTTTGGTTGTTTTTTTTTTTTTCTCTTTACTTTTCAGTTTGGGAAGTTTCAACTGACACATCTTCAAGCTTACTGATTATTTTCTTGGTCGTGTCCAGTCTACTGATAAGCTCATCAAAGGCATTCTTCATTTCTGTTATCATGATTTTCATTTGTAGCATTTTGTTTTATTCTTTCTTAGTGTTTTCATATCTATGTTTACATTACCCATCTGTTCTCGTATGTTTCTGAATTTCTATTATAGCTTTTAACACATTATCGACAGACTGATTATTCCATTTCTAAATCTGGTTGTGCCATTTCTAAATCTGGCTGTGATGTTCACTGTCTTTTTAGACTGTGTTTCTTGTTGTTGTTGTTGTTTCGTCTTATCTTAATTTTCTGTTAAAAACCAGTCATGATATATTGGAGAGCGAGAGTTTAGATGAAGGCCTTTATGTTTCAGGTTAATCTGGCTGTAGTTGAGTTGTTTTAGTGCTTGCTATTGATGAATCTTGGACATGACCAGTGCCATTTTGCACACAATAAGCACAAAATAGCCACAGGCCTTGTCTTCCACTCCAGCACTAAACCCCTCCCCCCTTCCCTTTTCGAGAAGCCTCGTGACTTCTGCGAAACAGAAACCCTTTTGCTTCTGCAAGGGCACAGTTCTCCAGTCTGTTCGCATAACTTCCGCATTAGCATAATGCCCCTCCTAGATTGTATCAGCCAGCCCTTGGCACCCTACAGTAAATATAAGCTCTCTACAGTGCCGCACACCTGGCACTGCCCTCCATTTTGAGTGCAGCCCAGCAGATTATTTTCCATTAATAAAGCTTGATTGGTACCCAGCATTTCGGCTCACTTTCTTTCAGCTATAGGTATAAGTACCAATTGTTTCAAATTACTCTAGTGGCTGGTTTTACCTTCTTCTAAACTAGAATCAGAGACTCACAGCACTTTCAGCTGTAATCCACTGTACCATACTGGAGCCCTGAAAATGCAGCGCTGAGGTGTAGGGGAGGGAATAAGTTCTATAATTTTATGATTAAATCTGAGTCTTTTTTTGGACATGTGTCTTGGGGCTGTATACTTCACAAGCATGTCTTTACCTTCCCCCTTAAGTGAGACAGGAAATCTACTGAACACTGAAGTTTGGTAAATGTCCTTTCACTCTAGTTGGGGTGAGGCTCTGGAAAATATTTTCAACCTAGAGATGAGGACTTTGTTATGAAGAATATCAACACTGACCCCTGTATATACCATGTGTGTTTTTTTTTTCCTGTACATACAAATCTGTGATAAAGTTTAATTTATAAATTTCACACAGTAAAAGATTAGCAACAATAACCAATAATAAAATAGAACATTTTTAGCAATATACCATAATACCATAATGTAAATGTGGACTTACTCTTCCTCTCTCACAATATCTAATTGTACTTTATTAGCCTGCTTTCAGATGGTGGTTCACCAGGAGTAACTGAAACTACAGAAAGTAAAACCATGAGAAAGGGGAACTACTGTATTGAGTTTTCTGGTTGTAAACTCCATTAGAAGAGTGGATCCCCTCTAATACTGTGGTCCCCTCTGATACTGTGGTCTCCAGGGTTTTCTCATTCTTATGCTAGTGTTCAGTCAACATCCAGCAATTTTTCAAAATTATCATTTGAGGGTTTCTACCACTTTATGGGTCTAGTAGTTTCCTCTTAAGGTAGGAAGATCTTTGCAATGCACACACACACACACACATACATTTGCCTGTTTCTCTACCACACACACACACACACACACACACACACACACACACACATATTTGCCTATTTCTCTACATATCCTGATAGTGGTTTGCCCTGTTTCAATTACTTGAGGAATTAGCCTGTTCAGTTTTTAATTCTTGGAAGGACAAAGAAGTTGACTTCCAAGGTGTTAGATGGATCTGAAACCTTAAGTCTTTGCCACATTTTTGAAAGACTGTTTTTCTAAGTATAAGATTATTAACTAACTTTTTTTTTTAACTTTCAACACTTTCAATATATTGCCACACTGCTTTCTACTCTCCACTGTTTCTGATGATTTTATTTGGTTCCCCTTGTACACAGTAAGTTGCTTCTCTCTTAATGCTTTCAAGATTTTCTTTGTCTTTGCCTTTTCTCTGATGGAATATAAGTCTGTACATGTGGGTCTTTTTTAAGTATCTTACCTACAATTTGTTGAGCCTCTAGGGTATACATGTGTGTGTGTGTGTGTGTGTGTGTGTGTGTGTGTAAATACACACACACATACTAATTATTTTAATTCAAATTTGAGAACTTTCTGCTGATATTCTTTTGAATATTTTTTCTGCCTGTTTTTTTCTCTTCTCTCCTCCTATTATTCCCATTAGATGCAATTTCTTTTTTTTTTTTTTTCTCCTGAGCCTTCACACGGTTTTCCCTCTGTGTGTTCTTGTCTGCGTCCTAATCTCCTGTTTTTTTTCTTTTCATTACTACTGTACCTTTATTTTATTTTTTATTAAAATTTTTATTTTGTCAATATACAATGTATATGATTATTATGGCCCTTCACCGACACCTCCCGCCCTCCTCCCTCTCTCCCCTCCCCCCCAAGAATGTCCTTTCCGTTTGCTTGTTGTAATAACTTCAAAAAAAGTATAGTTGTTATATCTTCTCCCCCCCCCCGTTTTTTTTTTGTGTGTGTTTGTGGGTAAATTAATTTGTTTATTTTTTAGCTCCCACCAATAAGTGAGAACATGTGGTAGTTCTTTTTCTCTGCCTGACTCTTTTCACTCAATATTATTCTCTTCAAAATACTAAAAGACAAAGATTGCTAGATTTGTCTTTTAAAGATCAAGGATTTAGAAACTTTACAAAGGACTGTGAAATGGGCCCATTTGGTTAAATCATTTTCCCCCCTGCATTTTATTATTTCAAAGCAGGTGAACAATTCCATAAGATGTGAAAAAAGCAAGGAAGTGTTCAATGCTGAAGAACCTGGGCCTGGGGCGAGGGCATGAGGGGTAGGGCCCCTCAGCAAGCGGCAGCAGTTCCTAGGTTAGTGCTGAGGAGCTACATTTAGGTTAAAGGAGCCTGGAGCCTGGGACCCGGGCCCTCAGTGACACTGGCAGTTGTCTGGTACAGCCCTTGGAACTCAATTCTGTGGAGGGCAGGGGGGCCGCTTGCATAGGGGTGGGTGTAAACACACAGACACACTCAAGGCACAGAATCAATGGCGGATTTCTCTCAGGAGTGGTTTATAATTCTCGTTATAGAGATTTTTCACATCCTTAGTTAGTTCAATTCCTAGGTATTTGAAGTAGTTGGCGGCTATTGTGAATGGTCAGGCTTTCTTGATTTCTCTTTCTGCTTGTTCACTATTGGTGAATAGAAATGCTACTGATTTTTGTGTGTTGATTTTGTATCCTGCTACTGTGCTGAACTCTTTTATCACCTCTAAGAGTTTTTTAATAGATGATAACAGTTTTCCTCAGTATTTTAAAGCATGTCTTTCTGTCATATTTTCTTTACCTGTAAGAATGTTATTCTGTTTCTTTATTGCCTTAGTCTTATAATAAGTTTGTATAAGATTTGAGCTCAATAATTTTCTGTTGCTCAAATTTTTGTGAATTTTATTTTGCAGTGGTTTAGAAGAAATCTTTTTTCTTTTTTTTTTCGTTAAATTTTTATTTTGTCAATATACA